>NC_134484.1:435459019-435759019 GCF_040206685.1 Ascaphus truei | reverse complement strand
TGATGTTAGAAAGGACGCATTAGCCTGGGGGCAGCAAGGATTTACAGGGGTCAACGCAGATAGTACCTGAGAGTCAAAAAGAGGGAGATTTGCCTCTGAAATTGGGGACACAAGGAGTTCCTCCTCTGAAGCTAAGGAGGTGTCCTTGATTGGCAGACTACAGGGATTTACCAAGGGGGGCTCATAGGGCTGACCCGCAGGGGTTAATACAGAAAAAACCTCAGGGACAGAGCTTAGAATTTCTGGGTTAGAAAGAGAGGGCAAAGAGGGTACATTCTCTGGTGCTAGGAGAGACACCCTGACCTGGGGAATGCAGGGATTTACAGTGGGTGACTCATAGACCTGACTAGCAGGGGTTAAGACAGGAATAACCTCGGGGATAGAACGTAGAAATTCTGAGTTAGAAAGTGAGGGAAAACCAGGTTCATTCTCTGGTTCTAGGAGAGACACTCTGACCTGGGAAATGCAGGGATTTACAGTGGGGAACTCATAGGCCTGACTAGCAGGGGTTAAGACAGGAATAACCTCAAAGGCAGGAGTTAGGGATTCTGAGTTAGAAATAGAGGGTAGAAGGGGTTAATTCTCAGACATTAGAGCCATAGCTTTGGCTTGGGAAATACACGTATACTCCAAGGGAACCTCATAGGGCTGATTGGCAGGGTTTAACGTAGACATATCCTTGGGGTCTAAGTAACAGGAGGTGCAATCAGAGCAAAAGACTGTGGCAGCTTCTACCTTAGGGGGCAGTGATAGTGGGACAGTTTGGTCATTTCTTGGAGAGGGAGGTACCCCAACAGGTTTAGCAACAGTACAGACAGAAAAGGGTTTGTGAATCGTCCGTGCATAGGTGGCAAGGAGAGGTTCGCGCTCACTTATGTTCCTGTCAAATTCCAGGAATAATTTAAGGGTGGTGTCTATGGCCAGAGCCGGTAACCCAAAATTCGCAGTTTGCAGACCCGGAGTAGATATAAGAAGGAGTAGTTGAGAATACTGGGCTTGTAACATCTTCTTTACCTCTCTACATTCCTGAGACTTAGTAAGTATTTCTTTACGAGTCAGTCTTTCTGCAGGGGTTAACCCTTCATACATACAAGTAAGATTAGGCGGAGGCAGTTTTTCAAACAGACACTGTTCTTCAAACAGGTTCTGGTTCGCAGCCTGGGACATAGGTTCAGTTACATATTTACCAACCCCCGCCAAGTCACGGCCCGGTTTTGTGGGGCCGAGCATACTGTCACGGTTGTGCTCGCCACAAACCGGGGCCGGACCACGTGGCTGAGGCTGGGTTATGAAATCACCGACTTTAGACCGCGCAGACTGGTCCGGAGTGCGGAATTCATCGTCAAACAGGCCAGGTTCAGGATTGGAGAGAACAGCGTAATCATTGGATGAGCCAGAGTCGGGATAGGAGATATACGGGTAGTCGTAGTCCAAGCAGGGAGTCGGTAACAGGAAATCAAGTAGGTCCTCCTGATTCAGCGTAATCGCTGCAGGTCGGGAACGGGGTTTGCGCGAGTGGCATCCACATCCCATGGCGCCGGTCTAGGAGAGGGAAGGCAGACCAGAGTGGGGACACTGCCAGGCAGCACCGGTAAACCACTGCTTCAGCGCAAGAGTTCAAGCTGGCCTCTGAGAAGGGAGAAAGAGCAGCAGGCCACAGGGTCCCAACGGCAACCTCTGCTGAGGGTAGAAGCAGCAGGTTGCAGGGAATGCAGGAACTAATGCTGGAATACTTCCACAGGATTCCGAGGAAAACAAGCAAGGGCTTGTGGCTGAACACAGTAATGTCCAAGAAGGTTTATGCTCGGCAGAGAAGCATTGTGTGAATGCAGTATTTAAAGGCCAGTGGGCCAATCCCAGGAGGAGGGTGTGAGGACACTGCTCCAATGACAGAGTACAAGGCTAGGTTGCAGTGATAGCCCGCACAGCTGCTGTTGATAGCAAAGAGGGAATTAGTGAGAACAACAACAGCATCCTGCAAGGCTACGAGAAAAGCCAGGAGTGGATTCCTCACAATATTCTTATTTTAAAGAATATCACGGATTTGGTTAAAAGCGCCACTGTGAGTAACACCATTTGTTTTTTCATAGAAAAAACCTCACCTGGCTTTGATAGGTGCTCAGATCTTGTGCCACCACCGCTGGGCTTCAAAAAATCAATAGAAAAATAGAAAATGGATCAGCACTCTACAAATATATAGTCATTTATAAAGATTCCCGTAAGCACTTGAGACGTTAGCTGAAGTTAATGTGCCGTTAAGTCATTAACGGATATCTGTGAACCTACCCCAAAAACTTTGAAAATAACAATTCTGCCCATTTAAATATTAAATGTGTCTTAATAGATGTAACTCCTTTGTAGGCAGAGGGGTCATCAACACATTGCTCTGAGTAATGGCAGGTCATGTCTTGAATGAGCTTTGGGTGCTAGGCAGACAGAAGAAGAGAGTGGACTTTAGCACAGGGCAGATTATAAATGGAGAAAATGGAACCCTGGGGCTTGCAGGGATACACTTGGCAACACAGTGCTAGGTATGGAAAAGGAGAGCATTGAAATTAGCTGGAAAGGAGTAGGAACCGTTCTTTGAGTGGGGCAGGTTCATAAGGAAGGAGCCTTGGAATTGATGTCAAGGGAGACCAGGTATGTATACTTTTTTCCATGATCATTCACTGAGCAAAACAAGATAGTAAAACAAATTGCCATTTATTCTATAGAAACAGACGTACACACAGTGCATTGCAAAATACAGAAGAAAACACACTTACGGGGGCCCTGGACTAAAAAAAACAGACTTTCCAAGGTAAAATAGAACAGAAAACATAGTCTATTGGTTGACCGGGACTTGGCCCGAAATGTCCTGGAACTCAAATCGGCATGAAGTTCCACACGCCACCGCTCTCTTTCATCTATAGATGCCGAAATTCCTTGACCGGGAGATAGTACCAAATGTTCTAATACTCGTTTCGGTTTGCAATCCCAGCTGCGACCGCTACGTTCTATTCTCAGAACTTGGCCCCGAAAGTGGGACTTGGAAAATATTTTGCCTTGAAATTTCTGAAGCTGGCTCACTGCTACTGCTGCGGCCAAGCTTATTCTAAAGCTTAACCGCATTTTTTCTCGGCTTTTTGTTTTCCCCGCCGAAATTGGCCGTGCGCCAGCCGCATCTAACAGCCGCGCGCGGCCGGTTCTCCAATCAGCACCTAATGGCGCTGAACAAAGGTAGCGCCTGCGGCACTGGAAAGAAAAAAAAAAAAGGCCGCGTCTGAACGCATTTAAAAAATAACCGCGGAGGCGGCCGCGGTAGAGTAAAGGCGGCCGCCTCTGTATTTCTCCAAGAGCATCTTTTGGTCGTTTCAAATTTACTGCTGCTGTTCTCGCACTTAGAATCTCTCGTCCGGATTGGCAGAGAGTTTCTTATAGTATTTCAGAGTTCATTCATGAAATACTACAGCCAGTCCGAGCGTGGGAAGTATCCTACCAGCCAAATCAGAGCGATGCCAGTCTATCCAAACCGGGCAAGCATGGATTAGGATTCTGACAAGGGCATGCACCAACCTGGCACCTCTGCCACTTGTCAGTCAGAAGCCACCCGCTGAGTTAGGCTCCTCACAGTCTGTGCTGGGACAAATGATGCTCCGATGGCTTCCATTCATCCCAGGACGTGAGTACTTGAGCACAACTCCGCTACCCAAATGGTTATACATTTCTGAAAAAAAAAAAAACTCAGCTGCCACAATGAAACCCACAGTCTCTGTTACAGTAAAAGTCTCATGAAAGATGGACGGTAAAGAAACTTTCTAAAAAAACAAAAAGAATATTAGTTAGGTTATCTTTTCTGTGATTGCTGAATCCAAAATCCAAAAGCTTATTGTATAACTGGATCAATAAGTAAAAATGCGTCGTATTGTTAACTAGGGAGATTTCCCTGCTCAGGACTGAGTGAAAAATACTTCTCTCTTTTGTTCAAACACTTGATATTACAGCACTGTTTACAGAGACAAAATCCCTTGTTCAGTTTTCAATATAGATAAACCTTAAGTAAATACATATTTTTGCTGTTTGTCAATCAAGGAAATGCCACAGATGAGACAGATGAAATTTCATAACCACCTCTACGAAGTGGAGACATATACTCCTTTTTATTAAGGGTATATGCTACTGTGAAGCAAAAATACATGTTATTGGATCAGCTTACTAGATATGTCTAGAGCTGAATTAGGAAAACAGTAGCGACACTGGCAGTGACGCTAGCCAGAAAAACTCATCATGTTAATGATCGGCATTATCAATGGTGGTTAATTTATTGGCTATAGCACCTTCGTCAATAGCATACTGCTCATTATTCTCAGCTAAAACTAGAACATTAAATATCTTCGGCCTGATTTAATTAAGCCGTCAAACTTGGGTTTCTGCCATTTTTCTAGTCCAGGACTTAATTGGGAACTGTCACCGTTTATGAGTTAAGGGTTGGATATAACGTTGCTTTCTAATGTGCACCTCCATACAACACATTTATAATCCATTGAAAACATTTTGATTGGAAGTTTATTCTAATTAAGTTTAAATGATTAGATTAGCTGTCAATGAGATGCATAGTCCTTTTTACGATGTAATGTAAAAGTGCATGTGTGAAACATTAGACAAAATGTATTTATCTAAAAAAAAAAAAAATCCATGTTGTAAAATGGTAATGAAACATTAGAATATGCAGGATCCAGAGTAAATGCAGCTATGCTGCTGTAGTAAGATAACACAGCTGCTAGGGATACCATCTCTGGCTGGACCAACATAACAAACTTCTGCTAGTTCTACCGGCCAGGTAAGTTAATCATGCAAAAAGATGTCCCACTCAGTCCAAACCTGGCACTTTATTGTATATCATGACTTACGAGAACATTTGGATAAAAATCTGATACAATAAAAATCTGTGCAAAAAAAAACCAAGAGTGGGCCATTTAGAAATATTTGCACAATCAGAGTAAAATTGGCATGAAAAAAATTGCACAATTACCTCTTTCTTTATAACCATGTTGTAGCCCATATTTTGTGGCTCAGAAAGTCATTTGTGCAAGTATTGTATTTTTCAATTGGGTGCAGTTTGCTGAAAATGCTGTACATGCAGTGTTTACTGTACCACTGAGTGTGAAATGTGCTGATGATTGTCAAACAAGGTGATATAATGTAAGACTATTTGGCAGAAAAACTTTTTGGAGATCCTTTTTCCATTTACAGTATGTGTTGATGTTATATACATTGGACATTCCTATTTTACCACACGTTATGAACATGGAATACTCTCCGAGTGTGCATATTGAGCACGTCTGCATATAATGGCTAACAAAACTATAGTGGAATTGTATTGGTGTTTGACGTACTGTATGCTTATCTTAGGTATGTGTAACGGGTATTCCCCCCCCCAATCGCAGATATAGTGTGGGGTGCAAGGGAACATACAAGGTTACCATAGGTGTGGTGCATTACCTGTTGGCTCGCAGGAGGGCTGAGCTTCCGCCACGGGGAACCTGGGCAATTATACTAGGGGTACTCACTTACAACGATGCAGCGCCTCCACCTGCGATGGCTCCCACCAGAGGGGGAGTGGTTCCTCGCAGGACAATCAATAATACCATACACAGTGATTTATATATTAACTAATACCATTTACTGGGAACAGCATATAACACATCATCACATCAATACCATAACATATCAGAACAGGTGTCCCTCTCTCGAGGAGACACTTACTGCGACGTCCAGCAGGACGCTTCCCCAACACCAGGTGATCCCACCCAGTGTCCAAAGAACCCCACCCAATGTCCCGCACTCTTGCAGAGAGAGGCAATGGGTGACTGCGCAGTCACTATTTATACTAAGGGCCCGTTGGTGCACTTGTGTGTTAGATAGTACCTGCCGAGCACTCCCGTGCTCGGATCTCCAACTGGCTTCACAAAGGATCCGTCGTGTGATGGTTCCTTCTGATCCTACACCGGACTCCTTTATACGCGGACCGCCAGGGGCGATCCGAACCTGGAAACAGTCTCTGCGGACCCCAACTTGGATCCGAACGTCGTAGCAGGAACCGCAGCATCCGCTGTGTCCCTGTCAATCTACCCTACCGTGACAGGATCCCTAACATAGGACCTGTCCCTACAGCACTAAGTGACACGCGCTATACTATAGGCCTTCCCTACAGTACAGCAACCTGTAGTGGCTTCGGGGGAAACTCCTAGGGGCATATAGGGGTTAATGACCTGCCCCACTCCCCTAACTCTTCCCAGCCCTGACTGTACTAAACTAATCCCAGCGCCTGCAGCAACAAACTGTGACCCACTGGATGTGTGCAGCCAACGTGCTACACAACACTGTGCCTGCCTGTCAGACCTCACAGCACTAACAGCCGTGACTCTGACAAGGCAGCACTCTAAGGCCTCGTTCAAGGTGCTGGCTTCGGAGGGCGGGCGTGCTGACGTGCGTGCTGCCGTGAGCAACAAAGTATTCAATTTGAATACTTGTTGTCAGGGTAGCAACTGCCCTGCCTCAGAAGCCAGGCGTTGCCGCTGACGACAGCTTCAGTAAACGAAAATTTCATTTCTTGGAGCTGAAGCAGCGTCACAGGGACCAAGGCAGCCAATGAAATCATTCTTCAGAATGATTTCATGACTGCAGCTTGGATACTTTACCCTGCCGTCTGTAGCCCCGCCCCCTCCCCAACGCTGAAAAGTCTGCTGGGGGATAATCACATGTCGCCCAGCAAACTCCCAGCACTGCCTCCCGCACGCCCCCCCTCCGAGTCCTCAGCTGCCTCCCTGAACGAGCCCTAACACTAAGGGCAGCGTCCCTATCTTGGGCCTCCCTCAGCACTTACCCACTAACCTAGTGGGGAGTTGGGGCCTACCTGGGGTGTGGGTACCTATATGGGTGCAGGAGCTACACTCGCTCCCCGCACCCTTCCTTCCCTCACAGCTCCCTGACTCCAACTCACTTAACTGATATCTATCAGTGCATGCAGCAACACCCTGCAACTTAACACTAAGTCCGCCGCTGCCTTTCTTCCCTTCTGTTCCCCAGCTCCCACTAATGCAAGTGACAGGGTCCCTAACCTGAGGGCTGTCCCTGGCAACACTCACTTTACTGGGGAGCTGAGCTATCTCGGGCCCTGGGGATACTGGCCTAGTACAGGGAGTCCCTGACTCCTGTACCCTACCTCCTTCCCTGGGCTGCTCCAGTCTCTGACTGACTAGCCTGCTCCAACTGACAAAAACCCTGTCTGCACACAACATTGTTGCAACTCTGCAGCATGAGAAGCTGCCAGCTCTATTGGCTTCAATGCTGCCTGTGACAAGGGTGAAAGTGCAGTCCCCAGAGGCTGCTGGGAATTGTAGTCCTTGGCAAAGCTCTTTTCTATGGGGACCGCGTGCGCGATCTTTCTTGCGCATGGGCGAAGCTCGCGCCATAACCAAGAGGGCGGGGCCCGCCGGGAAAAGTCGCCGTCCCCTTCCTCCACTGCCACAGGGGTAAGGCAGGGGGCAAAGGAAGATCAGGGGAACCGGGGGTGACCCCCTTACACTCTCCCCCTGGTGAAAATCCAACGTCCCCGCTTGGGGAACGACGTCACTCGGCACAATTTTTATATAATCAAAATGCAGTGCATAGAAAATACAACTTATCATTTCGACTTTACACAACAGGGTACATGGCAATTCACATACTATACCCGAGACTAGCTGAGACCATTTGTGGGGTGCCCCTAACTGATCATGTGGGGGTACCTCACTTTTGCATCCGTGCGCCTCCCCCAGAAAAATTTCTTGAAGAGCACACTCTGGAGTGACAGTCACCGGTTCTTCGCTACTTCCTCCCCCTGGTGGAAGAAATAGCACAGTGTCCTTTAACCAGGCCTTTACCCGGCCATCCGCGGCATGGATGCGGTAGACCAGGAGGCCAGGACTTTTCCCGCGGTCCACTACATGGTGAATGGAGCGTTCCTTTTTGGGCTCCAAGGAGAAAATTTTCACTAAATCCTTATCTACACAGTCCTTGTCCCTACATACTGGCGAGGCTTCCACTGGGAAGCGAGAATTGGGCCCTGTCTCTTTCGGCAAAGTCTCTATTTCACCTGGCAAGGTGTAAAGGGTAGATACCTTACCACTGCGGTGATTCCCGGTGGCCAACAGGTCCTCGGGGACGCTGTCAGTTCCCACCTCGGCTATCTCAGGACCTGTCCCCGGCACTTCTGGGGCAGTCCACTTACTGGCTGGGACCTCGGGAGCGTTGGATCCCAGTCCTGGGACCACTTGTGTCGGAGCACACGGGCTCGCACTCAGTTCAGTTGTGATGACACACAGATGTCCAGCTATGTTCTTCTGCTCAGCATGAACGTTAGTTGGAGCATTTTTCACGACCACTTCCACCGGAGCCTGTGGGAAGTAAGGAGGTTCCTCACCACTCCGCTGGCTTGCGATGGATTCCTCTTCCTCTGGAATACTGTCCGGTACCATCTGCGCTTCACTGGACACCACGATGGGACTGACTGTTCTCTTCACTTGGACGATAGGCGATAGGTACTGGCCCACTCGCACAACTGGACAGCTATCTTCTAAGGAGGACACCTCCGCCAGGACGCGATGCAGAAGGGAGCCATTCGCCCGGGTGACCAGACTTAAGCAGCTATCGTGCTCCGCGATCACCTGGAGGCTCACCCCCAACACCCCTGGGGCAGTCGACTCACCCTGGTCTTCGTTAGGTACGGGTCCCAAGCCTAGGACCGATGGTACCATCGTAATAGGTCGGACTGACCCTTGTAGGACACACGGGCCCACAGCAGGGTCCGCAACATCTGGATACACCTCCTCTAGGGCCCACGGGCCCACAGCAGGCTCTGTATCCACCGAGATAGTTGGTTTGTTGATTTCACTAGAGTGGTCCGCCGGCCGGCGCATCACCACAAGTGATTGGTCGCTGGACTCACTAAAAGAAGGTGGGGGTATATACACCTTACCCTGTGATTCCTCTGTCTCCTCTGTATCAGTGCTGGGGTGGTTCGCCGGTAGGCGCATCGCCACTGATGGGACTTCAACCTCTTTACCTGCGGATATCACGATAGGATCCTCCGCCAATGAGTCACCGGGGTCTTCTGCAATACAGCCAGTGGTTGTTGGTACGAAGCTGGCGTGCTCCGGTACCTCCACTGCGGTCGCGCTCTTCTCCGCCAATGGTTCGCTTGGCTCCTTAGCGGGCTGGGCAGGAGGTTCCTGCTCTACCACTAGGACATCCCCTTTGAGAGGATCTGGAACCGGTTCTGCAACATGGTTTTGGACACACGGGTCCACTGAGGCCTCTGGAATTAGGACAGACTGATTAGCAGTGTCACTCACTTTTGCAGAGGGGTCAGGCTTCCCCGCTTCTTCCTCAACTGGCTCCGTAGCCTGGGGTGTAATAGGCTTCAAGAACCGCACACCGCAGCATTCACATTCGGGCTCCCACGCCAGTGCACCTCTATGACAGTCACAGGTGGGACTAAAGCACTGTACACCCGGTTCTCCGCCTACCTCAGTCGTCTTGAAGTCTAGCGGTAACTGGGACATGTCGGCTCCCTTGTCATAGGCTTGTTGCAGGCAGGGGCACATTAGCATAAGGAGATCTATTCCTGGCGCTCGCCAGGCCACATACATATTGGGGTGTATGTCCTGACAAGTCTCTCTCATCCTCATACCTCATCTCATCCTCAGAGAAGAAAGAGTCTATTACTGCCTCAACATATGGTTGCAAATCCCAGGGCTTGCTCCCCCTGGTGAAATGTGAAGGAAGGGCGAGTCCTACAAGGGAGGAGCTCTGGCTCTGAGCGGAGTCACTCACATCACAGGGGAGGGACTCTGATTTTCGCGCCAAACCCAGACAGATTGTTGCAATACTTTCCTGTGCAGACTGGCAGTCAGTAGCACGTGCGCTCTCCTGTTTTGACGGGAGACGCCATTTTGCTGGGTCTGCGTAGACTAGGGGGTACCCCTCAGACGGGCCCCCGGGCATAAAAAGTGCGGACGGTGCCTCTGCCAGGCATATATCCTTAGTGGGGATTGCCACAAACAGTATAGTTTTCCATGTGGATGTGGAATCCTGTTCTTAATCTAAGACACATGCATACGGCCACCCAGGAATTCTACGCATATAGGACTGGACCCCAACCGCGGGTATAGTTGCGGGAAGGCTTCCTACCGCCACCACCTCACCAGGTTCCATATACTGCCTCAAAGCCCAGGCAAGGACCTCGTGTCCGGACTTTACAAACATTATGACAAAAATAGGAATTGGACAATTTGGGAAAAAAATGGAACAGGGCACCCCAGGTCCCTCTCAGCAGCGCCTCCAAATGTAACGGGTATTCCCCCCCCCAATCGCAGATATAGTGTGGGGTGCAAGAGAACATACAAGGTTACCATAGGTGTGGTGCATTACCTGTTGGCTCGCAGGAGGGCTGAGCTTCCGCCACGGGGAACCTGGGGCAATTATACTAGGGGTACTCACTTACAACGATGCAGCGCCTCCACCTGCGATGGCTCCCACAAGAGGGGGAGTGGTTCCTCGCAGGACAATCAATAATACCATACACAGTGATTTATATATTAACTAATACCATTTACTGGGAACAGCATATAACACATCATCACATCAATACCATAACATATCAGAACAGGTGTCCCTCTCTCGAGGAGACACTTACTGCGACGTCCAGCAGGACGCTTCCCCAACACCAGGTGATCCCACCCAGTGTCCAAAGAACCCCACCCAATGTCCCGCACTCTTGCAGAGAGAGGCAATGGGTGACTGCGCAGTCACTATTTATACTAAGGGCCCGTTGGTGCACTTGTGTGTTAGATAGTACCTGCCGAGCACTCCCGTGCTCGGATCTCCAACTGGCTTCACAAAGGATCCGTCGTGTGATGGTTCCTTCTGATCCTACACCGGACTCCTTTATACGCGGACCGCCAGGGGCGATCCGAACCTGGAAACAGTCTCTGCGGACCCCAACTTGGATCCGAACGTCGTAGCAGGAACCGCAGCATCCGCTGTGTCCCTGTCAATCTACCCTACCGTGACAGGATCCCTAACATAGGACCTGTCCCTACAGCACTAAGTGACACGCGCTATACTATAGGCCTTCCCTACAGTACAGCAACCTGTAGTGGCTTCGGGGGAAACTCCTAGGGGCATATAGGGGTTAATGACCTGCCCCACTCCCCTAACTCTTCCCAGCCCTGACTGTACTAAACTAATCCCAGCGCCTGCAGCAACAAACTGTGACCCACTGGATGTGTGCAGCCAACGTGCTACACAACACTGTGCCTGCCTGTCAGACCTCACAGCACTAACAGCCGTGACTCTGACAAGGCAGCACTCTAAGGCCTCGTTCAAGGTGCTGGCTTCGGAGGGCGGGCGTGCTGACGTGCGTGCTGCCGTGAGCAACAAAGTATTCAATTTGAATACTTGTTGTCAGGGTAGCAACTGCCCTGCCTCAGAAGCCAGGCGTTGCCGCTGACGACAGCTTCAGTAAACGAAAATTTCATTTCTTGGAGCTGAAGCAGCGTCACAGGGACCAAGGCAGCCAATGAAATCATTCTTCAGAATGATTTCATGACTGCAGCTTGGATACTTTACCCTGCCGTCTGTAGCCCCGCCCCCTCCCCAACGCTGAAAAGTCTGCTGGGGGATAATCACATGTCGCCCAGCAAACTCCCAGCACTGCCTCCCGCACGCCCCCCCTCCGAGTCCTCAGCTGCCTCCCTGAACGAGCCCTAACACTAAGGGCAGCGTCCCTATCTTGGGCCTCCCTCAGCACTTACCCACTAACCTAGTGGGGAGTTGGGGCCTACCTGGGGTGTGGGTACCTATATGGGTGCAGGAGCTACACTCGCTCCCCGCACCCTTCCTTCCCTCACAGCTCCCTGACTCCAACTCACTTAACTGATATCTATCAGTGCATGCAGCAACACCCTGCAACTTAACACTAAGTCCGCCGCTGCCTTTCTTCCCTTCTGTTCCCCAGCTCCCACTAATGCAAGTGACAGGGTCCCTAACCTGAGGGCTGTCCCTGGCAACACTCACTTTACTGGGGAGCTGAGCTATCTCGGGCCCTGGGGATACTGGCCTAGTACAGGGAGTCCCTGACTCCTGTACCCTACCTCCTTCCCTGGGCTGCTCCAGTCTCTGACTGACTAGCCTGCTCCAACTGACAAAAACCCTGTCTGCACACAACATTGTTGCAACTCTGCAGCATGAGAAGCTGCCAGCTCTATTGGCTTCAATGCTGCCTGTGACAAGGGTGAAAGTGCAGTCCCCAGAGGCTGCTGGGAATTGTAGTCCTTGGCAAAGCTCTTTTCTATGGGGACCGCGTGCTCGATCTTTCTTGCGCATGGGCGAAGCTCGCGCCATAACCAAGAGGGCGGGGCCCGCCGGGAGAAGTCGCCGTCCCCTTCCTCCACTGCCACAGGGGTAAGGCAGGGGGCAAAGGAAGATCAGGGGAACCGGGGGTGACCCCCTTACATATGTTTTCACAGTCAAGGGGGAGCATAAAAGGAAACAAAACACAATCTAAGTTCAGACAATTAAATGTGGTGAATTAACTCAGTAGAATTCTTGGCTCCTATGTGCAGCCTACTCACAGGATTTCAGTGTTAAACGGGCAACAAAAGACAGCTTGGATTGCAGAAAATCTTCTACTGTATCTTTGAAGTGATGTTATTCTCCAATCCCAGCGAGATGATAGGGTATGGATAAAAAAAGATACAGGCATACCCCAGTTTAAGGACACTCACTTTAAGAACACTCGCGAGTAAGTACATATCGCCAAATAGGCAAATGGCAGCTCGCGCATGCGCCTGTCAGCACGTCCTGAACAGCAATACCGGCTCCCTACCTGTACCAAAGCTGTGCGCAAGCGGGGAGGCTATAGAGCCAGTTACAAATGCGTTATTTACATTAGTTATGCACATATATGACGATTGCCGTACAGTACATGCATCGATAAGTGGGAAAAGGGAGTACTGCACTTTAAGTACATTTTCGCTTTACATACATGCTCCGGTCCCATTGCATACGTTAATGTGGAGTATGCCTGTATACCCATAGTGCAGATCAATAATAAAAGGTAAATTTATAATGGTATAAAAAAAATGCACACACAATAAAAACGTATAAAATACGCATGAATCACCAATGTGATATAGAAGAATCGACTTGTGCCGTGGCTCACCCCCCGCCTCCGTTCAGCGTTCAGTGTGTTAGTAAGATGCTTCCACGGTCAGCTCTCTGCCTCCCGGTGACCCTCTGGGGATTTCCTCTGTCTCAACCTCCAGAGCGTCGCGTCACTTCCGGTTAGGCTTCTGGATTGAGCAGTCACTGGCGCCTCGTCTCTCATCCTCTGGGCGGTTTCCACTCAACGCATTTTGCCAATCGTGCATATCTTAGGTATTACATGTGGTTAGACATTGCATATCTATATAAACATACAATGGCTACATTTAGGAGGGTCACATCTCTACTTGCATGTCACATAGAGATGTTCTAAATCTATCATTTAGCCATCAGTTCATACCACACTTGTGTAGAAAGATCCCCCTCTTACCTCCGGGCTGCACAAGGGGGACGGCTGCAGGGATGGTTTCGGTGGGGGTTGTGGTGTGCAGGGAGTGTGTGGGTGCTGTCGGAGGGGTGACCAGGTTGCCGGGAGCTCTGAGGTGGGACGGCGGTATGACGCCGCCTTCCTTAAGTGCTGCGCATGCTCAGACATTTTTATGCGCATGCGTGTAGGAGCCTTGAGGTCGCAGCGGCCATGTGAGAGGAGGCGCATGCGCAGGAAGGACAATAGGAGCAGTGGCCATTACAAGCAGAGGGCTCTGCGGGGACTACATGCCCCATAATGCATTGGGGATGGCATCACATGCTGGGACACAGCCAATAGGGCTGCAGGGTTCTCTGGCTGGCAAGAAGATACTTTTGGCACACTATGCACACCACGGGAGTCAGGAGCATGACGCAGAGGAGAGAGGTAGGGTCCCAGGTGCCAGTAGCCCTGGGACTAGGCCAGCTTTCCCGTGTAGGCCACAGTTAGTCCCCGACTCACAGTAGGTATCTTCAGCTGTATCGGGAAGACCCATAGGCACTGATGCTTCCCCAGTATTGTACAGTGTCAGGGACACAATGACTATGCCACGCTGTAAAGCATAGCCTATGGTCTGGGACCAGATCCAAGCATACATCATTAGAGACTAGTTTATTGGGGCACACTCCAGTGGGAAACCCCTCCAAAGGCAACCACCTGCAGATCAGAGTGGGAGGAGATCCATCCGATCGCGGCGTGGGACCACGGACTCAACTGCTCAGTTGACCTGGTCTGGACTGAGACCAGGGAGGTATTACATACCTGTGCACCAACGGCAGAACACACTGTGGGCAGCGCTATCCCACACATGCTCTTTGGGGAGGGACTGGTCTGTGGACACTGACGTGTTAAGTCCCCAGGCACTCCAGTTCTTTGGGGGGTTCTGCCAGGGAGGTGTTACTTTGGGTGGTAGAATATTGTATGGCCATATATATATGTATATATACACAGTGGTATGAAAAAGAAAGTACACCCTCTTTGAATTCTATGGTTTTACATAACAGGACATAATACAAATCATCTGTTCCTTAGCAGGTCTAAAAATTAGGTAAATACAACCTCAGATGAACAACAATACATGACATATTACACTGTCATGATGTACTTAACAAAAATAAAGCCAAAATGGAGAAAGCTATGTGTGAAAAACTAAGTACACCCTTACTGCTTCCACAAGAATTAAGATGCTAAGTAGCAGACAGGTGCTGCTAATCAAATGCCCTTGATTAATTGATCATCAGCAAGTGTGACACCTCTATAAAAGCCGAAGTTTGCTGGTCTGGAGCATTCAGGTTTGTGTTAACACAATGTCAAGGAGGAAAGTCATCAGCAATGATCTTAGAGAAGCAATTGTTGCTGCCCATCAATCTGGAAAGGGTTATATTGCAATTTCCAAACCATTTAAAGTCCATCAATTTAAAGTCCACCTGCTAAGGAACAGATGATTGTTATTATGTCCTGATATGTAAAACCATAGAATTCAAAGAGAGTGTACTTTCTTTTCACACAACTCTATTTAATGCTATTAATGACCTAGTAGCAACTTTGACACATGAAATGCGCTTAATGTCCATACAAGATTTTCCGTACAATGCGTAATGATACAGCAGTATACCCAGGTGAAGTTGTGACCCAATTGATCTTATATTTTGTGTTAACGAACCACACAGAGCTGCTGCCTCCTTAAGATAATGCTGTTTGTACCTTCCTTTGCAGTGGAACTCTGCGTTAGCATACATCTTTCATACGGTATACGATAGAATTCTCACACTGGGGTCTTTCATAGCAAATCTACCCTACATGCACAGCTTCTCTTTACCAGGGGTCCTCTCTTTTTCCAGGTTTACATTTTAGTAAAGAACCAAATCCCGGAACCTGGTTTAGTTTTGATTTTTTTTTTTTTATATATATTGCTCTTCTTACCAGCAAGACATTTGTGGATGCTATTAGAAACCTTATGGCCTGGTTTACTAATTTGTGCTAAGGCATGGTGCTGAAGCTGAGTACTGTTTAGTAAAACTGGGTTCATGACTGCTGTGGCAGAGGATTTGTTAACATCGAAAACATAAGTTCCTAGCAAAACTTATAATAGGGTCTTGAAAATTGTGTAATAAATTCCTTCAGCATTCAGCTTATTTTCAGAATCTTCTGATTCCTTCAGACAGTCTCCATCGTAGCAGATATATCACATGGAAATATGTGGTCCAATTGATTCCTTCCAGTGTTTTCCACTAACTTAATGTCAGATTGGTTAAAACCTGATGGACAGTAGAAACTTAGTACGTTGCCTGTAGCTTTACTATGCTCCACTATGGTACAGTGGATGTCAAAATCCAGCATTTTTGTGTACTGTATTTACTTGGATTATTATTTCTACATATAAATAGAAGCCTTTTGAGTTAACCCTTTTATGTTTCTAATGCCAAATCTTTCCTTTCTCATAATATTTGCTACTGTTTTCTATAAACCATCAAGGCATATACATGTTGGAATTGTTTTCTGAGGTACATGAATCTTCTATAGGGCCCTAAACATCTGAAGTTAAGGAGCACATGTGAGGCGCAGAGCAGAATGAATGCTCTGTATTTTAGCTCCAAAAAGCGGCCAGGGAAAAAGCTTATATTAGAAAACTTGAACACCTCAATATACTCATCAGAATATGTATGCCAACTCCTAAAAGGACCCACCTAATGTATGTAAACCAATAACCTGTACGAGCATTGAAAAAAAGAATGATACAGACTACAGGCATACCCCGGTTTAAGTACACTCACTTTAAGTACACTCGCGAGTAAGTACATATCGCTCAATAGGCAAACGGCAGCTCACGCATGCGCCAGTAAGCACGTCCTGAACAGCAATACCGGCTCCCTACCTGTACCGAAGGTGTGCGCAAGCGGGGAGACTATAGAGCCTGTTATAAATGCGTTATTTACACCAGTTATGCACGTATATGACGATTGCAGTACAGCACATGCATCGATAAGTGGGAAAAAGGGAGTGCTTCACTTTAAGTACATTTTCGCTTTACATACATGCTCCGGTCCCATTGCGTACGTTAATGCGGGGTATGCCTGTATTGATCTTTCACAATAACAATCAGTCATGCAGGTTTCTTTCAGGTTGTGCTACTTATAAATGGAACAGCATAAGGCCGTGATTATAGTGCCTGCTCGCGTGACAAAGCGCATGACATCGGGCGCGTGGTGCGCACATGAAACAAACTATGCTGGAGGCCATTGGGAGGCAACAGGGAGACATGGCGAGGCGTGGCTGTGACATCACGTGAGCGGTGCGCCCTCATTGGCTGAACCGCTCACATGACGCGGCCATTGCGCTGCAATAAAAATTTCAGTGGTTTCCTCTGTAATCTGTCGCTCCGTAGCACTAGATCGCGCGCACAATATGCGCCTTCATTGGTCTCCAGTAGTTTGTTCCAGCATCGCGTGCATGTGCGCCACCACTATAATCGCGGCCTAAGAGTTCTTCTTATTTGTAATTCTAGTCTAACTTTAGAGCCATCACATTTGATAAAGTTGAATACAAAACTGCAGAAACATACATCAATCTCTATTGGAGCTTGTAAAATGAATAACTACCTTGCTGCAGCTGTCTTCATTAATCCATGACCTTAATCAGTAGCTGCCATTCTTTACAAATAATTGTATAATTACAAAAAAGTTGGAAAAAAGACATATGTCCATTGAGTTTAACAGATGTCAAATGTAATTAGCTGAGAAGCTCATCCTGTATTTATATTGATCCAGAGGAAGAAAATAAATCCTCAGTGAAATATATTTGTCAATTATATCTCATAAGAAGGAAAAATATATTATTCCCTGGCTGCCATTACTAATCAGATTTCTTCCTGGATCACAACAACCTTCCTATGTTTAACTTATTTCGCAAATCCGTGTGTACCTTTCCTTTCTAAAAAAAAAAAGATGTTTAACCTCTACCTTATCTGCCATCACAGTCTCTATGGGTAATGAATGCCATATTTTGACTGCACATACTGTAAAGAAGAATCCCTTTCCTGTTCTCCTGGTGAAATCACCTTCCCTTTAAACTAAAAGGATGTCAGAGTGCCATTTACATAGTTACATAGTAGATGAGGTTGAAAAAACACTTCCGTCCATCAAGTTCAACCTATGCTAAATTTAGACAACAGATATTTTATCCTATATCTATACTTATTGATCCAGAGGAAGGCAAACGAAAACCTCCAGAGTCATATCATCCAATGATATCTCATAAGGGGAAAAATAAATTCCTTCCTGACTCCAAGAATTGGCAATTGGATTAATCCCTGGATCAACATCCTTCCCATGTTTACTTATTTGGTATATCCCTGTATACCTTTACTATCTAAAAAGATGTCCAACCTTTTTTTGAACAAATCTATTGTATCTGCCATCACAGTCTCCATGAGTAATACATTCCACATTTTAACTGCCCTTACTGTAAAGAACCCTTTTCTTTGTTGCTGGTGAAATCTCCTTTCCTCCAACCTAAAGGGATTCCCCCGAGTCCTTTCTACTGCCCGTGGGATGAATAGTTCTTTTGAAAGCTCCTTGTATTGTCCCCAAATATATATTTGTAAATGTAAATGATATGCATATACATATATTTGTAACTATGGAGCAAAAAATGAACAAACCACATTGTTTCAATCCTTCTTTGTTTCAGTTCCTGGTTTTAACTCCACAGGTGTTCCAACTGCACTTTAACCAAACTCCACCTCAGTCAGACAGCTCAGCTCAAACAATGTTTGCCAGCGCCAATGTTTTTTAACAAGCCTGTGTTCAAACCACAGCTGCAAACCAAATCAGGTTTGCCAGGAAAGCAATGAACTGTCTCACAACCACTCATACTGCAATCTTTGAAACACCAGGCAGTAAAATAAGTTTAGTACAAACTCCCAACACCAAGACAATCAAAATAAATTAACCCACTGTACACACCAATAGAAATAAACCAGTCACCAATGCTAACAATATACACCACACACAACTTTCCTTCTGGTTTGAACTCCACACAGCTCAGCTTCAACGGTGCTCACCTATTTTGAAAGCATAAGTCCATGTTATGTGCCTCTTACCTTTGAGTTCAGAATCTTTTGTTAAATGTCTGCCTCTATTGCTTTATATCAAATAATACATTTGTATGATATATATTTATATCACCTTATCTTACAGGTGAGTTTTAGTGTGAAAACCAGCATTATGCTGCCTAAGCATCTAGTATGATATTAGCAGAAGCCACAAGGCCACATCAAGGCCGTTGCGGGCCGCCAGTCGGGAGCCCTGCTTTAGACTGAAGGGGTTTACCAAGGACAGCTGGGAGATGGAGGTAACCTGGAGACTGCAGAGCAGAAGATAAAATGTTCTGCTTTATTATGTATACTTTCATTTTAAATGTTTCCGGCTGCATAGTAATTTTGGACAACAGCTACCAGCTACTGGTCCAGAGCGTCTGGATTAATCTCCATGTGGAATCCTCTATACTGCATCCTATTATTAGTAGTATGCTCTTAAACTGTTACATACGTTTCTATGTACAGTATATTACTTATAAAATTGTAGGTTCCAGCTGAACATCACCCCTAGTAAAGTTCTTGTTACGCACCTGTAAATGACCAGTCTTTTTTTTTTTTTTTTTAAAGTATATTTTTATTAGGGTGTTTACAGATACATTTCAAAATATTACATTGTAGCATACTGTATTTACATGTACATAGGCTATCGTATAATGTTACATAGTTCAATACATATTTGCGATACCCATTTTTTTTCTTTTTTCCCCGAACTTATAACTGGTCTTGATCTAATATCTCGACCATTTAACTCAAAACCTTGTATCATAGCTTGCTTGGGACCCCATTTTTTCTTTTAGTTATCATATTTGTTTAGAATAGGCTCTTCGTTTTTACTCTGTTCTGTCATGTTGTTATGTTGTGATGGAGGACATTCTCCTTATTTTCTATTTCCTTTATCCGGTTTTCCACCCACGACCAGTCTTTTAAGACAGTTCTCCCTGCTTTAGAGAGGGTATGAGAGCTTTTTGCTTGTATGGCAATGTTAGGACTTGCAAAAGAGGGGATACCTTTGGCGTGGTTTGCAAGCTTAAAATGCATTGGCCAAAGAATTTAACTAAATGTCCTGCACTTATGAACAAAAACAGATACGTATTTAACTATATAATGTGTCATACAGTATGTAGCACTGGGGCTTTTTGTCTTTTTGTTTTGTTGCAGTAGATGAGGTCACAATCTCAGTAGCACTCATTTTTGACACAAATATATACTGTATGGTATGGTGGGATTGGGTTCTGCGCTTACAGGGGCTGTGTGTGTTCAACATCCCTAGTACCCTGACTCGGAAGGAGAGAGAGAGGTGGAGAGACTTCAGCATCATATTTTGGAGAGCGGACATCACCATCAGCCACAAACATCAATCAAGAACTTGGGAACCTTACAGCACTAACAGAGAGGAGGAGGTAGTAATAAGGCACTTGTAAGGAGCAGGGGCGCTACATGTGCGCAGGGAATGCAGTGCCACATCTGCACAGGGAATGCAGCGCTACTGTATATGTGCGCAGGGAATGCGGTGCTACATGTGCGCAGGGAATGGAGTGCTACTGTACATGTGCGCAGGGAATGCAGCGCTACTGTACATGTGCGCAGGGAATGCGGTGCTACATGTGCGCAGGGAATGCAGTGCTACTGTACATGTGCGCAGGGAATGGAGTGCTACTGTACATGTGCGCAGGGAATGGAGTGCTACTGTACATGTGCGCAGGGAATGCAGCGCTACTGTACATGTGCGCAGGGAATGCGGTGCTACATGTGCGCAGGGAATGGAGTGCTACTGTACATGTGCGCAGGAAATGCAGCGCTACTGTACATGTGCGCAGGGAATGCGGTGCTACATGTGCGCAGGGAATGCAGTGTTACTGTACATGTGCGCAGGGAATGGAGTGCTACTGTACATGTGCGCAGGGAATGGAGTGCTACTGTACATGTGCGCAGGAAATGCAGCGCTACTGTACATGTGCGCAGGGAATGCGGTGCTACATGTGCGCAGGGAATGCAGTGTTACTGTACATGTGCGCAGGGAATGGAGTGCTACTGTACATGTGCGCAGGGAATGCGGTGCTACATGTGCGCAGGGAATGCAGTGCTACTGTACATGTGCGCAGGGAATGGAGTGCTACTGTACATGTGCGCAGGGAATGGAGTGCTACTGTACATGTGCGCAGGGAATGCAGTGCTACTGTACATGTGCGCAGGGAATGGAGTGCTACTGTACATGTGCGCAGGGAATGCAGTGCTACTGTACATGTGCGCAGGGAATGCGGTGCTACATGCATTGTACAGGTTTAATAAATGTAACATTAAACATAAAAAAAAGCTGTGTGTGCTGTGCACGCGCATAGTAAGTGAAACTTCTTTGACTTTTGTCACAGAAATTGACTTATAACGCGCATGCTCGGCACACGTGTCAGTCAGTGTATGTGTCAGTCAGTGACTATGTATGTGTGTCAGTCAGTGTGTGTATGTGTGTCAGTCAGTGAGTATGTGTGTCAGTCAGTGTGCGTATGTGTGTCAGTCAGTGTGCGTGCGTATGTGTCACAGTCAGTGTGCGTGCGCGTGCGTCAAAGTGTGCGTGCGTCAAAGTGTGCATGCGTCAGTGTGTGTGTGTATGTGTTTATTGGCAGCAGTACCAGCATCATGAATGTTAAGCGGGTGGGGGAGCTCACAGGGGGGGGGGGGAGGAATAGGCACATCATTCAGGGGCGGTGTTCAGTACATCACTGCGGTGTGCGTGCGTGCGTCAGTGTGTGTCAGAGTGTGTGCGTGTCACAGTGAGCGCGTGCGTGCGTCAGAGTATGTGTGCATGCGTCAGAGTGTGTGTGCGTGCGTCAGAGTGTGTGTGCGTGCGTCAGAGTGTGTGAGTGCGTGCGTCAGAGTGTGCGTGCGTGCATCAGAGTGTTTGTGTGTGCGTCAGTGTGTGCGTGCGTCAGAGTAAGTGTGTGTGTGTCAGTCAGTGTGTGTGTGTGTGTGTCAGTCAGTGTGTGTGTGTCAATCAGTGTGTGTATGTGTCAGTCAATGTGTGTATGTCAGTGTGTGCGTGTCTGTCAGTGTGTGTGTGTGTCTGTCAGTGTATGTGTATCTCTCTGTGTGTACACACCGTATGTCTCTCTGTCTGTGTCCTGCCCCCTCTCTCCAGACGCACCCCACCCCCGGCAGAGCTGCGGACCCGGGGGGCTCAGTCTGAGTCTTCTGAGCAGATACCCCTCCCACCCCCCGGCGGCGCGCTCAAGCTCCCCCCTTCCCCACCCCCCGGGGGCGCGCTCAAGCTCCCCCCTTCCCCACAACCCGGCGGCGCACTCAAGCTCCCCCCTTCCCCACACCCCGGCGGCGCACTCAAGCTCCCCCCTTCCACACAACCCGAAGGCGCGCTCAAGCTCCTCCCTTCCCCACCCCCCGGCGGCGCGCTCAAACCCCCCCATTCCCAGGCTGTTAGGAGCGGCGCTGGCACCAGCCTCCCTCCTTCTGTCCATCGGCATGGCAGCGTGCGGGGAACGGCGCCGCTGCCAGACGCTTCTGCGCATGCATGGCGCGCGGCATGGCAGCGGGCGGCGGAACAGTGGCAGTTAGGAGCGCCGGCTATCGCCGCCGCATATGTGAGCAACCGGGTGTGGGGTGTGTGGGAGGGTGAGGGGTGCGGCGGTGATTAGGAGCGGCGCCGGCGGCTATCGCCGCCGCCGCCACATGTGACAGGGGACGTGTTAGCGGAGCGGCATCCATTACGTGACGTCACTTCCGTTTCACATTTCGCCCCCCATCTATGAAGTTTTATCCCATCAGAGGTGCCACTAAAGAAGTTTCACTTCAAAAGTGTTTTATCATCAGATGGGTAACGACTCTTACAATAACCTAAGTGTCTTATCTGAGACTTCACTGAAACCTAACACAAGCAAATATAAGCCAAAATATAGAAAGAAAATTGCACAGAAGCGCACAAGAGATGGAGTTAATAACAGTATTTCCTACAATAACTTCTGCAGCACGAGCGCTGAATATCCTATTCCTGCTTATAAGCCAAAATATGCTGCTTTTTCACTTTTCACATTTTGGGAATTATGTGAGGAAACAATATTGTGCCAAATATACTGTGTACAATATATACAATATACAAGTGTGCAGCTCACACACTTACAATTATTCCACTCAATGTTACGGTAACCATAATAACAGACATTGTACGTGCATTTTTCTATTAAGAATGAATAAATACATTTATAAATATGTATTTCATGTATGTCATTATAGAGTCCCTGGCTGCAGTGGAAGCACTACATGCTGTGTGATAATGGGGTCAGTTAGAATGTGCCCAGAAGTGGTTTCTATCATCACTTTACTCTGAAATATAAGAGTTTTAAAGATTCAATCCAATCTGCTTAAAAGATAATAATATATATTTATATATATATATAGCCTATGATTACCTTTATTGAAAACTAATTACCTAAGCTGCTGATCGATTGGTTCTCCCGTGATCGATCAGCAAAATCCTGTTTCCAAGGGTTCACTAAATGGCTGCCTTTCAGTTTCAAATCAATCCTTCAGTCAGTGTAACTCAGCAGCTACAATGTATTCTTATATTACTAAAGTAACATTATCTATTGTTACAGTTTGCAGCTCAAACTGCTGGGAATATTTTCAACAAATGATCACAAACAGGAAAGTGCTACAAAGATCTTGCACTGCTGGGGAGGTGTGCTAAAGCCTGCTATAGAAATCAAAGGATTCTCAGTATATTAAAACTCATTAAAATGGCATTAAGAATTTAATTTTAAAATAAAAAAGGTAGTAAGTATTATCTAATACTACAGAACTGATTTTTTTTTAAAAACACACGTAGGATATTGTTTGGATTGCTCCTTTTACTCACCATAAGTGAGTTTGTGTCCATTTTCTCTCTAATCATACACTTTCACGGTTCTTTTTTTTAAAGTAGGGGTTCTCAACTCCAGTGCCCCAACAGGTCAGGTTTTAAAGTTATCCCTGCTTCAGCACAGGTGGCTCAATCAGTGGCTCAGTCAAAGACTTGTGTTGAAGCTGGGATATCCTTAAACCCTGACCTGTTTGGAGGTCTTTATGTCTGGAGTTGAGCACCCCTGTTTTAAAGTAAAGTGAATTGACATTACAAAATACTATATCTATACATATCTTCCCCTTCATTATTGAACTCTCTGACACAATATTTGTAATTAATTCTATAACTAATGCTATCAGGTGGCTATCAAGTGGATATCAGCTGGTGTGGGTCTTTTGTTCTCTCTTTAGACAATGCAAAGTACGATATTAGAGAGTGGAACCCCAATAATACGACGTGGCTTTTGTCATTTTAAGCAGGCAGATGGGAAAATGATTTCACCCTTGGTCATTATCCAATGTGATGCTTAAAATAGTCAACAAAGAGGTTTAAAGGTTAATTCTCCATTTAAATTATGCATTATTTTCTTGTCTTGTAATACAATGCCTTTGCCTGGCTTCTACACACTGGTTGTGACTGTTTACACAGTTTCCTGTTATGCTGTCACACTAAATAAATTGTTATTCATAGAAGTCTGAACCCAGTAGAACACCTGCAGCATAGACAATATTTCGCTATTATTGGCCGTGCCACTGAAACTAGATTTAGCAGTAGTCGGTCTAATATTTTTATGGACCATGACTCACAGTAAAAGGGACCTTTAAGATACAATACTTTGACAATAAATTCATTTTAAATTGGTTTTGAAGTATGAAATATAACCTAATCTCTACTTACAAGATATTTTAAAATTGTGCCATTAAACAGCTTGATAATAATAATGGCCATAAATCCCCTCTTAGATATTATTGTTCAGGCTTCCACAAAGGAGTAGAATAAAACAACAACAACAACTCGCTTAGCAAGGACCTTGAACTTAATATTTAAATTTGAGTCTAAATCTCTAGAGGGAAAAAAGGCTATTTCAATAGTACAGATAAATACGCTATCGACAATTAGTAAAGCTACGGTTTCCGGCATATACAATTCTCTGCTACATTACAGGCAGGAGTAGGATGTGAATTTTGTAAATAATTGTATTAGGCTAACAGAGGGAAATAAATAATTTAACGGATTATGTACAGGCATACCCCGGTTTAAGGACACTCACTTTAAGTACACTCATGAGAAGGTTATATCATCCAATAGGCAAACAGCAGCTCGCGCATGCGCCGTCAGCATGTCCTGAACAGCAATACCGGCTCCCTACCTGTACCGAAGCTGTGCGCAAGAGGGGACACTATAGAGCCTGTTACAAATGCGTTATTTACATCAGTTATGCACGTATATAACGATTGCAGTACAGCACATGCATCGATAAGTGGGTAAAAGGTAGTGCTTCACTTTAAGTACATTTTCACTTTACATACATGCTCCGGTCCCATTGCGTACGTTAATGCGGGGTATGCCTGTACTGTGAGTTTATCACAATACACATTTGTTTATAATATGTACACAGATTAAAAAAAAAAACATTATACTTGACATGCACCTTTATGCATAGTACATTACAACTAAGTCATACGTTATGTTTCTATTAATAACTGATTCCAATTGCTGCCAATTTTACCAAGGAAAATGGTCCCGGTGTCCCTGATTTTAACCAGACCGCTTTTGTGTAAAGCAATGCTGGATATTTTACCCAAATGTTAAAATCTTTCATAGATCAAACAAAATGTACTTACCATAAATTAGTATTTTTGTAAGTTATAGTTGCAGTGCAGGAATAACCTGTCCCACACATCTAATGTACTATTATTCCCACAAACACTAAATGAGCTTATGTACATAACATCATCAAAATATAAAACAAAGGACCATTAGAATTTATCCAACACAATGACTTTGTGTGGTTGTTTTGAGATCTTTGCGGCAGGCTACATCTCAATTGTATTTAATTTAAATATTGTTGTTTTCTCTTTCATTTATTTACATTTATTGAAGTTCAATTTTTCTTTTAAAAGGCAGGCCAGAGGGCTGCCATCTTGCCTCTTTGGAGTTGTTATTTATGGTACACAAAGTTCCAGCAGGTATTCTAGACCAGTGTTTTTCCAGCAGGGTTTCTAGGAACCCTTTGGTTCCCTGGGCACCCCTAAAGGGTTCCCTACAATTTTCAGGTTATTTTAAAATTGTGCCAAATACAGAATAATTTACAATGCATCTGATCTCAGATGCGCTATTAGAGAATGTTGGGGTTCCGTACAATGCATCTGATCTCAGACGCGCTATTAGAGAATGTTGGGGTTCGTACAATGCATCTGATCTCAGACGCGCTATTAGAGAATGTTGAGGTTCCGTACAATGCATCTGATCTCAGACGCGCTATTAGAGAATGTTGGGGTTCCTTACAATTCATCTGATCTCAAACGCACTATTAGAGAGATACAAAAAATTGTGAAGTAATCTGTGCAGCTGATTGTAATAATATTGTGAAAATAAGTGAATCCAATGCTACCCTCAACCTTTAAAATACTAGTGTATTGATATAGAAATACAGATAGTGTCACAAGAATTAATAAACACCCATGTGATATTTAAGTGAATATTCAATATAACAATAAATTGTGAATAAAAAATGTGAAAAAACCTAAATAACATATAGTAAAGAGTCTGCTGCTTTGTCACTTCAGATAGCTCAATATCCAATAACACTAATGAAGACAAAAAAGAGAACAAACAGCGCCCAACTCTCATAGTGCAGTAAATTCAATTATATTGAGAAATGGTGAAAGTGGTTATATTACACGTGCATCAATAAAAATACAAACAGGCAATACATGTATTCAGGCACTGAGGTACACACAGCACACTGACAGACACTGAGGCACAAATAGCACACTGACTGAGCAAACTGTAACTAACAAATGTACACACAAACACACAGCATACTGACACACTGAAGCACACTGACTAACAAACACAAAGCAAATTGACACACACATGCGCAACAAACTGACACACAAACACAGACACAGCAAACTGACACACAAACAACCAACTGACAAACAAACACACACAGCAAATTGACACACAAATACACGGCATACCTTCCCACAGCAGTACATGGTAACTCCTCCCCCTGATGTCATGGAGAGCAGCGACGGGCAGAGCTCTGCAGCTGTCTGCCTCAGTTCCGCCCACAGCCTCTGCTGCCAGCTCTCTGCAACCCCCCACCTCCATCTCCTCCCTCTCACCGCTGACAGTTCCCAATCCAGCCGGCAAGTTGCTGTTAAGGAGCCCAGAGGAGGAAGGGGGCCCTGACTTCTGTGATCGTCGGCTAGACTGCTGGGCCAAATGTCTCAGCTCTCCCCCCTGTCGGCGACCCTGAGCGTGCCTCCCAAGAGCATGGGCCCCCAGGCTTTGCCCAGGCTATAGTTACGCCTCTGGCTCCAGTTACCCTTAATCGAGGGGTATCCTGCCTTTAACAACTTCAGTGTTTGAAGGACCAGCAATGCACAGCAGAGTCATTTGTTTCTGACTCCAGCAGCATTTAGGACATTAAACATATAGTTTTACACGAGCAATTACTACCTGGTTATTTTGTCTGTGCAGGACATTGTAACAAGCTGCTCTCCCGATAAAACACCATCCCACATTTGCACTGAAGTCCGAGACCGAATGGGAATGGTTCCTTCTCCAGACTCTATCTTTGTGCGAAGATGACCTCGGAATTTCCTCACTATGTGTTTACATCTGTTCACTAGGAAAACACAATGTTTTGGTTATAACATATGCTCATGCGTTTTAGACCGCAAAATGTCAGGGCAGTAAATCATAATCACTAAAGCATTGACGGCAGCTCGTGTAAGCATATTGTTGGCTATTTACAAGAACATAAAGGATATTAAGAGAAAAAAAAGGGAAATTAACTCTAGCACAGTAATACAAATAGACATATGAAAATGAGAATATTCCATAAACCAAAAGATAATGAAAATATTTGATTAAATCACTCAAAATATAGGGTTATGGGTGTTACAGAAAAACAGAATAATGGTTAAAAAAATATCTGGTCCCTAAAGCTCTTACCTCTCTTATATAAAAATAAGGGGGTTAAAATAGGCCAATATTTGGAAATGATATACTGTATTTAACCCACCTTAAAACACACCTGCTTAACGAAGCATATGAGTAGCTCCGTGGCTGATATTGTACACCTCATACATAAACCTTGGCCCAGTGCAGACACACTTACTAGAATGCCCTCCTACTATCGCTGTACGTTCTTCCTACCTACTAATTAGGTTGGAAATTCTTCGGAGCAGGGACTCCATTTCCTAAATGTTACTTTTATGTCTGAAGCACTTCTTTCCATTATGTGTTTTGTATTATTTATATGATTGTCACGTGTATTACTGCTGTGAAGCGCTATGTACATTAATGGCGCTATATAAATATAGACATGCATACAACCCTACTAATATAGGTATAGAAAATTCCTGTTGTGTATTCTGTGCAGCTATTTTCAAGAGGGAAATCCCTGTCCTGTTTCTATATTTAAGAATCATTTTTATTTAGTCGTAAAATACTTTGCCAGGAAAAAAGTGTGTCCTGAGAATAATGTGTGACCAACAGATTCTTGGGGTATCCTCTCTCCATGAATCTGTTGCTTATCTCCTCCATCCTATCTTGTAAACTTTGTGCAGGACTTGTTATCCTCTTAACTCTTAGAAACTGCCTGCAAGAGAGTCCCTTCAATGTCTCTGAGGGATGAAAACTCAGAAAGTGCAAGAGATTGTTTCTATCTATTGTCCAATTGTCCTCCTTTAAAAGTAATAGTACTGCACCGACACACTTTATTCGAGCAAATACCCGGTATGTACCTGGCAGATACCTGGAATAAGCCACTCCTAACCTCTGACAAGCCCCGTTGCATTTGCCTTCCCAGCCTGGGTTCATGCCTGGCTGATGGGCGGCTGATCTGTTAAATGATAATGATTAGGATTTAATAGGCTGCAATGCTTCGCGTGTCTACCAGATGGCATAAATTCATGAATTGTAATGCAGTTTATATATATATACTGTGCAGTATTGCAGCCAGCCGGAATAAAATGCTTCAATCCCTGCTTGGAAAATAACTCAATGTACTCGGGCAGAAAACAGTCACAAACCTCAATACACCCGGGTATACCCGAATTCGTGGGACTAGCCAAGCTCGAATAAAGTGTGTCGCCAGTGTAGTTTAAATAAAATGACTAGTTGTAGATCATGTAATCCTAAACCCAATAGTGTAATGAGCATGATTAATATCATCAGTGAATTCTAAAAGGGATGCTGCATTATCATCAGTTCAAATATGGAATGTCATCTATATAGCGTGCCCACATACGTCCACATCTTTGAAACAAAGGGTGCATATGGACAAAACATGTCTCACAACAATTCATGAAGATTTTGGCGCAATTATAATAAGATGCAATTTTTGGGCACTCTGAAATTTGGTACCTTCCCATGCTGTGCTCAATATGGAGTATACAAAGGGGTGTCTCATTTTCACATCCACAGACAGGAAAAAGATTTCCCATAAAGGGATTGTATTTATAGATAGGAGTGACTAAATTGCATAGGTGAGGTAATAAACAGGCTACTGTTACAGAGGGAGGCATACTGGATAAAGCGGAATAACCCCATTACACCCATGGGAATGAATAAAGAATATGACCTATTGTATGATGTTTCCAGTCATATGTGACAACAGCATATAACACTAGAGGGTGTTTGGGGACTAAACACTTGAACTCTAGACTAGGATGGGTCATCAGTGGTATGGGACCACAGGCCACCAAAGGGGGCATCTGGTGACTACCACATGGACACATGGTATTCTAAGATCTAGTGTCTGGTGAAGGTAGGCATGTCTTGTTGACTTTTTGATTTCTGTATTTATGGGTGTTAATACAGTATGCTTCCTTTACCTCCCTCTTTTCTGGATATGTTTCTGTCTGCTACCAGTTAAGTGGGTTGCCTAATATCTTGGGAGTGGTGTGCAGGACCTAGCCTTCAGATACTGATCCGCCTCCTACCTTATTTGGTTTAATATTCTTGCTATTTATGGTTTAACCCCATCCCTGTAGAATGTGACTGAGCCATTTTGCAATGTATTTAGAGTATATTACACATATACATCTGCCCCAATGTAGGGGATTATACTAACAGATGGAACACTTTTTTTAGTCACACCTTAGATGTATCTCTTTTCTGCTGTTGACCATATCCCTTAGGTTGATCTAACGGTAGCTACAACCAGAAGAATATTGGTCTGGTGACATTTTATAAATAAATAAATAAAGACAGAATTCTGTAAAAAAAAAAATATTATTTGTCATCTTAACTCTGTGCCCAGGACATACTTGAAAACGAGAGTTAACTCTCAATGTATTACTTCCTGGTAAAACATTTTATTAATAAATAAATAAACACTAGGGTTTATTAATTCTAATTTTGCTTTTGCGACCCTGTTGCCTTCCTGTTTATATTACTTTTTTTTATGGCTAGGTGAATGGGTAATAAAGATGGCTGTGGATGTACTGTAGCAATAATATTATTTATTTATATATATATTTTTTTTTTCTCTACTGCATACATTGATATTATAAATCAGTAGACACACACTTAGTATTATTGATATATATATATAGTTATGGTTGAGGTCTATAAAGAAAGTTTAATCCAGAGGCATAAAGGTTATATCTTATATTTATCATGTATATCAACAGAATGTTTATAAAGTGGATGCTATACTGCACTCTAAACACTATGAACTGGATTAATCACATTTCGATAAAGTGGACATACTGTCGAATTGTAAAAAAAAATAAGTTAATTAAGGGGTTAGTGGCCAGTAGTTAGTTTTTAAATTTTAATGTTGCTGCACACCGTGGACGGAGATGAGGGCGACCTTCATCCTGGCAGGGGTAAGTACAACTTTAATTTACTATATTCTGGCTGGGTACTGTTTTATTTTTAATGGGCAAATGCGCTATTATTCAGAACTGGATAATAGGAATTTTGCCCATTATTGTATGTGTGTGTGTGGGGATGGGGCAGGGTAGAGGGGTAGTAGGTTTGTTGGCTGACCGCTAAGGTAATAAAGCTACTTTTATTTTATTGTAATAACACAGTATTGAAGCAGGGGATCTCCGGAGCTGAGCCGCATTAATTTCAGCCTTGGGGACCCCCTGCTTCCCGAGTTACAGAGGGTACATGGGGTACCGATATCTCTCTGCATTGTTTAAATCTCCCGCGTCACGTGACCAGGACATTTAAACTTTGCGGAGATAATGTTTACTTAAACGTGCAAGAGTCTCTCTGTTTTCAAAATCGATAATGTTTACTTAAATGTTCGAGATTCTCTCTGTTTTTTTTTTTTTAGAATCGATAATTTTAATGCACCCAAAATAAGGTGCCATGTTGTTGGTGATGCAACATTGATGTATTGCATCATAAAAATAACTCACGTTTTTTGGAGACAAACTCGCATTTTTTGGTTATCGAAATTTGATGGGTCCGTCCCTATGATTGATAGTGATAACTCCTTAAAGAAGCTGCCTTTAAGGTTTATAATATTTATGGTCAAAGCATTTTTAGTAGGGTACCTTTGTGGCATATAAGGGGTTAATAAGTATATACCCGATAGATTTGCAATTTGTGCAATGGATACTATGAGCAACCGTATCAGTTTAAGCACCAGTAACGTCACTGCACCGGCCCCACAAATTACGCGCTGTAAGGAAAGTTAGACGCTGAATTTTGCCACGCAGAGGATTGCTATAAAGGAGGAGTGGGATAGTGGGACCTGCATTACAGCTTGACAAAGTTCAGTGATGGCCTGAAACAGTACCTGAAGCTATTTGTGGGTATATAATCTTACCTCTGTGATGGTTGATGGCTTAATTTGCTATGTATTTTTTAACCATTGCTCCCTTTATACTGCAACATCCTTACCCCTATTTTTTTTTCCGTATTTCATAAAATATTTTGTATTGTGGAATATTTCCCTTTTTATATTTCTATTACAGTGCTGGAGTAACCTCTCCCCCCCACCCTTGTAACCGCAGACTTTTAACACAACTTGAGCAACCTGCATACCCCGTAGTAATCTGTTTAATATAATATAACCAAGGTGTTGGGGTTTTTTTTTGTGTGAAAGGCATTTTGGGATCTTTGTAAAATTCACAAATGCAGTACAGTACCTGTAATTGTACAGGCTCTCATGGCAGTATTGTGAGAAACAACTGAAATTGCAATGATGCCTAAACTTTGAACAGACTGGATGATTTTTTTTAATATGCTCTAGCTATAGTTGAAAATGTCATCTTTTATTGCACTGTCCATTGTTCTCTCTCTATTAAGGGTACAATTTGTTTGTATTCCATTGTTTGAAGGGTCTGTAAGTGCTCCTCTAAATAATACTTCGTTTTGAAAGTATAAAAGGAGTCATCAAAATTGTGGGTTTGAAGGATAAGGTTTGATTTTTTTTTTTTAATTACCGCATCAAATCTATGTCTGAATAAAATGTTCTGTAAATAGCATGTGCTATGTGCTTAAATGACAACGCAGACTGAAACTATATTATAAAGTATAGCGTTTTTAACCCCTTAGCCACAAACCCTCAGTAATGTTGTTGCCTTTTGATATTATTGTGACTTACAGTAAGAAGAATGAAAGAAGATAAAGCACTATATTGTTGTGAAAGATCTCTGTTTTGTTTCCTCTTCCCTTTCTGTGTTTGCCCTTGTTCCTTATCTCATCCCACCACCTCCTCTCTGTAGTTTCCTCCCCCCCTATCTTCTATTTTTTTTATTTTTTATTACAGGATTTGAACCCGCAGGTCCTTTGGAGTAAAATCACACTATTTCTAGTTATGGTGACCCCCAGCTTCCAGAGATACTTGTGAAGTTAACCGTTTTAAAACTCTCTCCACAAATGGGCACTAGATATCATGGGTACCGTAGGTCAATAGGAAGCCACAACAGCATTGTTTGAAGCTTCCTATTGGACGGCCATTTGAATCCCCAGTAAGTATCTTAGAAACTCGGGAAGGGGACGGGAGGATCCGCGTAGCTGAAAATAACACAGTCAAACTTTGGAGGACCCTCTAATTTTAATCCTATAAACAAAAGCAAAAAGTTAAAATGATAGGATTGCTGCTTTAAAATAATGTTACAAACTTTTAGAGTGTAAGCTCCTTGGGGCAGGGACCGCTTCCCTATTGTCTCCTTCTGTCTAAACATACTGTATATGTACTGGGTTGGTTTTTTTTTGTTTTTTTTTAATACAATGTTTTTGTCCTCCCTCTCACATTGTACTGATGCTGTGGAATATTCTAGTGCCATACAAATAAAAGATAATACAACTAATCAGAACTTTTTCCTTATATCCTTTAACACTGTGTTTATAACGGTATCTGTCATCCTAAAAACTTAGGTCCCAACCAAAACTTTTAAGTCAAAGAAAGACTGAGCCCTTCTGCATAAAAGTAATTAAGAGAGAATGCAGACAAACTAATAAGAAGGGTAGATCTTACAATCAGCTGTGATCTCATAAGGCGAGTTAAGACGGGCATCTCCACATGGTGAGGTGCTCACATACAAATGGAACATGATGTTTTCTTTCATCCTGTAGCCTCCTTCTTTTAATCGAATGAAAATAGAATGCTCCCAGTCACTTCTCTGCTTGCTGTAAATGTAGACAGACAAAACATACACCATTACCCTACTGGTAAATATAAATCTGGATTCTAAAGTTAGTGTCCTGCGTTGCACTAGGAAATAACTGTTGACTAAAATAAAGATTGAACTTAAGATTCAAAGATAACATATGGAATTTTCTTAAAAATAGAATAATTGAGCTTTACATGGCAGTGTATTTACTACTAGAAATAACAATATTCACTGGCAAAATGAATCGTTAAATTACATTTCTGACACATCGGTCTTTGGGTCTTGAACCATTTTCTACGACAATAACATTACCCCAAACCCAATGCTTAATATAGTTGTATATGTTTGTCAAAGCCTTATGTATTGCAGGGTAGCAACAACAAGGTCATATCAAACTACAAAAGTAAGTCTGGGCATAATGAGAGCACTAACTTTCATCATTGAATTACTTCTGTAACAGTATCTTTATTGTAGTTAGTTCAATTTGATTGCATAAATTGAGGTACTAGATGGACAAAGCACATCTACTTATCCAAACCTTACATTGCAAGCTCCTTACGGAGATAAATTCATTTTTTTATATGCTTCTTGTTTTATATGGCACCTTGTTTTGTCCCCATTGAAAGTGCTGCAAAATATTTGCTGCTTTATAAATTCATAGCAACAACAATCAGTCTGGAACACAAGGACATTTTGAATACAGTGCAAAAGTAAATAGCCTGAATTACTTCACCACAGGAGACAGCAAATCGAGTTCTATATCAGGCATTTAAGATTGAGCCAGTCCAGTTATAAGTTTTACATGAATTATGTAAACAAATATCCAAAAGTGTCCCTTGACTTGCACTAATCTAATTCTTTATGAAAGAAAATATGCTTTCATGAAATAAACATCTAAAGATGAAAGTGTATTAAATCTCTTTGCCTTCCTCAGTATATTGGCCACTCAGCAGCACAAAACTAATAACCGGCTTCATAAAAGAACCCTGGATCAGACATCTAGAGGACAGATTTGTCCCACCGCCGATCACATAACATGCTGCAGCCATCAACAGATTTCTATTTACCTTAGATGAAGCTCCAGCTGAGTGTAAAGGAAGTGAACAAATGCTCTTCTTACTACAATTTCTGCATGGCAGTCGTTGACCACAAGTCCCTGGTCGTTTAGGTACTCTCCGTTTATACATTTAGTACCCGAAGACAATGCAATGACCTTCGCTTGCCGTAGGTCCAAACCTGTGAAAAGAACACAGGTCAACCTGAGAAACAGAGAGAAAAAAAGGCAACAGAGTAATCCACCATCATGGTAACTGCACCGCGTTATTGAAATGATTCCTTGAAACACAAACAGTGGATCTCTGTGGTGTACTTATGCAGATTAAATTACCCTTGAATACAGAATGTTAGGCTCAGCACTACTAACACATTTGGAGATCTATTGCAGATAATATCACTAATTATTAGCTAAAAAGCCTGTGACAAAGTTTTCTTGTTCAATCAATAAGTACATCCTTGGAGCGCACATACTATATGAGGCTATAAACCTCTCCCACTGAGCAGGGAAACGACCAGGTTGTTTATGGGTTGCTAAAGCTATTGCTGATGGATACAGAGTTCTTATAAATGTACCTATCACTAGAAGTGCTAAATAAAATGTAGGAAACAGTTTTAGTTCTTTTCCACTTTAGTGGGCAGGGAGAACACAGATAAATCATACTATCAGCCCAGCCTTTGGTTCAAGGCTAGAGTACCAGCAAATAGCACTAACAGGATACACAGACACCCGTTTTGTAATTCTTTCAGTACTGTTAAATAGCAGACCCATTTAATGCATCTCAGCCAGTTTTAGAGATGGAAATAGTTTTTATAGTGTGGATCATTGGTCTCATAGAAATATGTTCTTTGGTATAATGCTGGTGTATAAATGCATTTCAACCACATATTTAATGCAATAATGATATGCCTTTTGTCTCACCTTACCGTCCTATTTTTTTGAAGTTACATGTCAAATCACGAAGTGTGAACGCTCAGTAGTGCAGGAAAGTGTGCCCTGTGACTGTGTTGGAAAGTATACTTTAACCCCTTAGGAGCGTGCAATGCATTACTTTGAATTGACGTGGGCTGTGGCCAAAATCACGATCAATGCTTCTTTTCCCCCTAGCATTATGTATTAAAATAAAATGGAGTATGTTGGCACGTTACAGTATGTTTAGGCTTTAATTAGGGTGTTCAAATATATGCATTTACTGAAAAGTAGACCTGAAAGCAGTCTCATATATTACCAGAATAAAAAGCAGGTCGTTGCAATATATAGAATGCATGAGACACAAATAAAATCTGCAATTTCACAGATCTGTGAATAATACTAAAGCCTCAGGTCAAGATTTATTTGTGTTCTAAATTCAGCCTGACTCTGAGCAATTGCCTATATGCTGGAAATATGGAACAATGAATGATTTCTTATACAGTATACTTTGTTACATCTGCTAGCATATTGTAGATTTAATAGTTGTCTGTCCAATAAGCATTAACATGTTTATTGTGTGGCTCGCTGTACTACTGCTTGTGGCAGGATTTGTGCAAAAAATCTATTAGGAAGAATTGTAGTTCTCTTTTTACCCAGGCAGTACTGAAAAAGCTGTGTAACACGGCTGGCATAAGTTTATAGGGATCCATGTTTAAATGGATAAGATGCAAAAAGTGACACGCTGTGAGTGCTCATTTGCATGTCATTTCCCAGAATACCTGGCTTCAGTGGAAGCACTGCACGATGGGGAAAGGCAGGGTTCCAGACCTTTCTGAGACCTGTGAATGTGCTCCCAAGGGGTATTTTTATTTGCTGTTCTCTTTTTGGGGTTTTATAAAAGTATTTTTATGCTGACGGTGGATTTAAGGTGCTGTGTTTTTTCATGTTAAATTGATGTAGGCATCGTGAACACCTCTGAGCCGCAGTATACTGTACCTAGCTCATGTCGGCAGTGGTAACAACCTCCATGGACTGGAATCGGTGAGATTTGAGGGGAGGTTTGGGGTTGAAGTGCAGGGATGCAGCTGGCAGGAGGGAACGCACATGGCCCTGGGTTATGTGATGCGGATACCAGAGGTGAAAACCGAGCAGAGGATGAACCACTGGCAATTTCCAATGAATGGTCCCATTTTAAGTTTCATTTTATAAGTTGTTTGTCATATTACAGCACATCATACACTGAGTTGCAAAAGCCACAACTGCACCATTATCATGCATTTACTATCACGCTTTTAGAAAGCCCCCTAATAGCCCTTTTGAAGATTTGCCTAAGCCTAATTTAACCCTTTGGGTGTCGCAGTGCCACAGCCGCTCTGGCAAATCGCAATTACATGGCCGCTCCACTGAGCGATCACATGATCGCGGCGTCACTTAATCCGGAAACGTTAGAGGAGCCTCCTGCTCCATTTCCTGTGTTTCAAATCTATAGGAGTGCAGAACTCTATCTCCCTGGAAATGGGCACAAAAAGGGCCTGATGTAGCAAACACATCATGTGGCCCCTGGAGTGCAAGACACAATGACACAATGTGTCCTGGGTACCCAAAGTGTTAAAAGAGCAATCCACCCAAACTAACCTTTTTCTTTGTTTTTTACAGGACTGGAACCAGGTTATCCTCCAGAGCTGACCCGCAATATATTCAGCTCATGGGACTGCCGCGTTCCCAAGATACTTACTGTTGAATTTACAGTTATTTCTTCCTGATTTTTAAAGGGGATTCAAATAGCTATCCAATAGGAAGCCACAAATCTTTGGCAGATTTAAACATGGTAACTCCACTAATACATAGCTAAGAAACCAGGGGGTCCCTGTAGCTGAAAACAGTGGTATTTAGCCCAGAGGCCCCACCGGTTACGACCCGGTAACAAATGGGAAGGAATTGCTCTTTTAAAAATGGTGCCTTATGAATCTCCTTTTGACTAATGGACTATAAAATGAGTTAAAATTTGGTTGAATATATTTATTTGTTACAATATAGGTGAGCTAATTAGGAGATCCCAATTAGAGGAATGCATGGCTCTGTGAATTACACACAACGTCTAGCTGGTTGGAAATGACCTGGAGTAAGGGTTGAGTTAAATGAAGTACCTGAATGTAAAATGATCAAAAGTCCAGTATTACAGAGAGAAAAACATCTGATAATGAATTTATCCTTTAAGGACAACTGCTCATTTGAAAACTGTAATGACACGTTCAACTGGAACTAAGAGAATATTTCAGTCTTTGGAAATTAACACAGGACAGCTACATTGAAGCTACATTGTTTATGTCCTGTAGGTAATTCATCACCTACATATTAAATAGTTTTGAAATAGAGGTGGTTTTTTTTTTAGCAACTGTGGGTGTATATTTGTTGCTGCCTTAAAAGAGACTCTGAATGTGGGTTTTGTGCTTCATCAGTCTGTGGTCAGTCTCTGGCCTTAAAGTGACATAGATAAATGCTTCTAGAAGCATTTCATATGTCACCCTAACCTTGCTTGTAATGGCTCATCATCAACAGAGGATTTAAGTTTCAATGTAGCAGAGAACAAAAAAAAGAACATAGATAAATTGTAAAAGCAAGAAAACGGAGCACAAAATCACCCTTTCTACTGCAGTTTATTGTGTTACAGATGAGTACAATTAACGACTGAAGACCATAAAAGTGACTTGATTTGTGGATCCAAATGTAGCACAAGAGTTTCTCGCAGTCTCTTGGGTAATTCTCAAATGACTAGTATATAGATTCAGCCCAGACTCATACATGACACCTTCAATCTCTTTAAGTGCGTACCTCTAATTACTCTAAAGCCTCTGATACACCACACAAGAAAAAAAAACGGGTAATCTTTTAAGCTCGTCCCATTAGGAGTTAAAATAGTTCTTACTAAAAAAAAACCTTGATAAACAAACCAATATGTGACTGAAGAATATTGGAAATGTGTATGATCGTTGATATTTTACAAACCTACAGTCATTATTTACTATCTCTCCTTACAACTTCATGCTGGATCCAATTTCCCATTTCCTTGCATATTTAAAAGACCTTGCTTGATTGACAATTTAGGAGAGGCGGGTTATTCAAATGGAAAATTGTGTTTTGCACAACTATGCTAAGTATCTTTATATCGTTTCACAACACCCAAGCTCCTTATTATAGAAAATGGGACTCAAAGATGCAATGGCCTTTTTAATATTTATTTATTTTATTTATAAAATGTTTTACCAGGAAGTAATACATTGAGAGTTACCTCTCGTTTTCAAGTATGTCCTGCTCTGCTATTCCATAAGAGGCAGGGTATCTTCTTGTGGAATAGCACTAATTCGTAAATACTGTATGAGCCACATTCGTTACTAGGACAAAAGAGGAGTTAAATCAGAGACCTATAAGTATTTTAATTACATTTTATTTATTTTTTAAAAACGGCACTGCATGCTATAGTTATCAAAGGAATAACTCTTGTTGCATCATATGGATCTTTACTCTTTGATAAATCGGTTAAAAAAACAATGTGGCTACAGTTTTCCCCTGGTTTTCAGATGGGAGAGTTTTACACACATTGTATTCAGCTTGTACCTGATCCTTTATTGTCCCTGTGACAAAGGCTGGACTAAGGTTAAAGGAAGCACTTTATTGATTAGCACCCCCCCCCCCCCCTATCCAGATGTCCTGATGAAAATACAGAAACCAGATATTTGCTTTAAGCATGATTACATTTGTTTACGGAAGGCAATTACATTGAGGTTACAAAACGTTGTTTTGTCGCAAACTACAGTAGAAGGGACTGTAACTTCAAGGCAGTTTAGAGTCATCAATGTACAGTATTTTGTGTGTACTGTACAGTTTATTTGCATGATTGTTGGTTTGAAGTATGGAATGATACTCCGGATTCCTTTATGCTGTAGTATGTTAATTTTCAAGGAGGCGGTCATGTGCTTAAACACTAATGTAGCCTTAAGTTGAAAAATATTATTTAGTAGCTTTCTCTCCTACAGCCACTTTTATATCAGCAGGTGGTAAGTCGTTCTATTCATGCCAATGAGAATTGTGGCATTTCATTCCTGCAGTACCCACAATTACAGTAGCTTGAATCTAGAATCCTGCTAGAATATTACAATCAGACAAACTACCAAAATACTGCACAAATTTCCATTGACCATTGTCAAAACACTGAAAAGTGACAGAAATTTAAAAAAAAATCTGAAAAATATCTCAGCATTTCATGGGCAAGATTTGTGACATACATGACTGTTAAAGAAAAGAGGATAGGAAAATAAATACCATTCACGTACAATTTTCTTTTCCGAATCCATACTACCTAATTTAATGAAGTAGTTTAAAAGGGGAAAAAACTGTGACAGGTTAACATTAACAATTAACATTAACAATAAGGTTTATAGGCAGAATTGTAGACTATATTATTGAGGCCTAGGCTATGATAGAAGTTTCAAAGTTTCAGCACTTTTATCCCAAGATCTCCTAAACTCTGTTGAGCCACTTAACATGACATTAAACTAAGTTTATATCACTTTAAGAGAAAAGCTGTATTCAGAAAGGACAATCACATAACGTTAAGTTGCGCTTTCTACTGTAAAGAATTAGCATTAACTAACGGAAGATAGTGATATTGACACGCAAGTGAGGCGTTATCATAGTGTAACTCCCCTCTTGTACAGTATATGTAGCCATGGCTGGTTCTGGCTACTCATCTGCCCTCCCTAACAAGTAAGTCCTAGTAGATGTAGGTAGTGTTAGGCCCATCTTGGATTTACCCCTCCCCTCTGCAGCTACCTTGAGTGGCAGGAGTGGAGGTGGGACTTGGTTTGTGTGTTGCCCAATTGTGGGTGCAGACCTTGTGCCCTCCCCTCCTGCTCTAAGGAAGAGGCACACCTAAATTGTAGTTAGTCTCGATCTCCCCTTGTGTCTGGAGTGGGTGTGTAGCTCTGACTCTGAATACTGGGAGTTGTAAGCTGTGTCTCACCCTGCGGGGAGAGACTGTGTGATCAATTCCACTATGGGACTATGAGAAGGCCCAAAGCCCTGTCTGATACAAAGACCACCCAGAGGCATGGGATCAGAAGAGTATTCGATGTATGACCTGATGTATGCAGTGGATGCCAAATAAAGAGATCTCTGTTCAATATACTCCTGGCCTTCGTTTGCAGTCAATCAGGGGGAGTATGCATGGGTTCTGTCGTGGGGACTGCCTCCAGTACTCCTGGAGGCTGCGGCAGATGGAGGTGCTAGCACTGCAGAAAAAGAACTAAGCATCCTACACCTAAAGCCTGTCCTGTTGCCCCCACATCATCGCGGACCCTCAGCTCTCCTGCAAACCAACAACAGGTACTATGCATGCACACCGGTAGCAAGGGCAGATCTCCCAAAGGGGTGGGGGAAAGCAGCACTACATTTGGAGGTACTGCTGAGATGCAGTAACAGGTCAGGCTTTCAGCACAGCAGCACGATGAAAGAAAGGGAGGGGGACAGCTCCCTTAGGCTACACCAGGGAGGGGGTTGCCTTAAGCCCTTATAAGACTAAAGCTGGGGACGGGCCCCTGAGGCTTCGCCAGGGAACGTGGTTACCCACATCCACAAAGGAATATGCTGGGGTGTACCCTGAGGCTTCGCCAGGGAGCAGGGTTACCTAGCACCACTAAAGAAAGTTTGGGGGACGGGCCCGAGGCTTCGCCAGGAACCCTGTGTACCTTTTTCATAATTTCCACTCACTGCATGTACTCTGTTTTCACTTAAAATGATGGTTCCATCATGGGACTGTGTACCCTAAAATGGCGCTCCCGACAAAAACGGGACCGCATAGGTTTGCAAAAAGAAGTTACAAGCCTTTTCTGCAAAAGGAGTTGCAAGAGCTTGGCGCCAAAGTCAAGGCCGCACCCAATCTACTGTGACAGGCTCACAGTGGAGCTTAAGTCATGCCCTGTTGCATAATAGGCTCTGGCATGTAAGGGTACTCATACCCATGAGACTGGCGATAACGATGTACCCTATCAGCCCTGCTCAACTTCATTAATTTCCTCATGCCAGCTTTGCCAGGCAAGACCCAGAATTGGGGTTCTTGAGGATCCACCTCTCGGTAGAGAATAGTAGGAACTTTAGGTGTTACAACGGCCAGCCTAATCTCCTCTACCAACATGTGTAGGGCCTCAGCCATCTCTTCAGGAGAGAATTTCCCTTCTTCCCACCAATGGTCTACAGTGGGCCCATCAACTAATAAGAACCGGGTTCTCTGCATGGTGGGAGCATTCCCCTGGAACATGGGATTCAACCACTTTAGGGTCTTTCCCGGTGAGTCTACCATTTTAGGGCTACTGGACCTAGTATCCATCCTAGATGACACCCTAAAAGTTTCAGATTGTTTTGACATTGGATCTAAAGGAGCTTTGGGATCCTCTTTTAGGTATCCGACTAGAGGCAGGCATTTCCCCCTCAGAATCATCAGACCAACCCTTATTATCCCCAAAGTCCCAGGGCTGGGGGGAAGCAGCACTTCACGCATATGGACATTCCAGACCATAGGGCTCTAATTCATTCATTCCTATTTATGAAGAATTCCTTGGTCTTAGCGTATATAGGCCCCTTTCTTCTATGCTTGTACTGTATCTGTAATAGCTGACACAGGAGTAACACCAATCTTAAATTACAAGTGGATAGGGGCACTCACATTGATTGGTGTCCTTGTTCATCCGGTGGAGTAATGGAGATGCTGAGGGAAACCCTGAAGCCTCCTCAATGTACTATAATGAAACGCTGGTCTCCACTGCACTCAGGATTGAAGATATCGAAGTGAAGCAGACAGTTAATACATTTATTTTGGCAGTGGTGAATGAAAATTGGACAATCCTGAGTGCAGAGGAGACAAGTGTTTCTCTCTCTCGTTCAATAAGTTGCCATTATTGAACATTCCCATCCATGCCGTGTGTAGTGTCCTGTAACAACTCCTCATGCGCTATTCTAATACCTTTAAAGCAATCATTAATGCTTAAGTTGTGGCGAATAGAATTCTTCCAGACTTTTTTTTTCATAGAATGGGTACTTCGTAGCGATATACTGATAGATCTCACTTGAATAGCAGAATATATCATATATGTATAACTGCAGGCAGGTATAGTAAGTGCCATGTTCCATACCATGTACAAACGGACTGAGACAAATTTTCTTAATGCATAGTGATTTGAGTAAAGTGGGATACTGCAGTAGTACAGTAGTACGGCATTTACCATATTAGAAATCTACACCCCCCCTTGTGGCTCCCTTATGGCTACCGAATATGTTCAGTGCGCCACCTGTCGGACACACGTACTGAACTGCACTAACATGAATAACCGCGCACATAATTATTCCGGCAGACAGTAGACGAACAGCAGACGAGTCTCGGCTCAGACGCGGATGAGTGTTCACGCGGATGTCATCTTGCACCTTCTTGCGGTCACGGTGGCAGTACTACATCCGAAATAACAATGTAATCCTACAATAAGTCTTCGGTAATGAGATGCCTTTCAGACATTGATTTTGCATATATTCAGCTTTGTGGATATCAGTTGAACTCATGAAAAATAACGTCTGATCCTGTTTTAGATAACATCATGTTATGTTCCCTGATTTAAGTGAGTTTAATGGGTCTCGGCCTATTTGTGCACCAACTCAGAAAATTATATTGCACATCTAATACTCTCATCTGATGTGATGATTGCCAAGTTCAGTTGAATTTGTGTGTTTTGTTTCATATTTACAAGATATATTCAGCAATAAGTATATCTTCATTGTTTATTGTAAAGTACTTTGTTCACTTTCCCTAACTCTAAAGCCACGTCCATGGTGAACATGCGCGCGACCATGCACGTGGCGTAAAGCGCGCCTGTAGCTGCAGCGATTTGTGGCATAAAGGTAGACGCCACTGGGAGGCGTGTCGGAGAGGTGTCCGTGATGTCACGGAGCGGGTTCGCCCTCATTGGGTGAACCACTTACGTGACCCAGCCATCGCACGACAGAAACAAATGTATTTGTCTCCTCATGGATGGCGAGCGCTGGCGCTGCTCGTCGCGCGCGTGGTTGCACGCTCTATGGCCTGCCTCATAGAGGCACAGCATTTTGATCGCGTCGCGCTCACCATGGCCACGCCCTAAGGCTGTTACTGCACGTTTTCTTTCATTATTGACCTTTTTCGGCACTGTTAGGCAAAACATATCTGTCAAGTACACATCCAATATAGTATTTGCTTAATACGAGACATTATGGACTGCTTTTCCCTAAATGTAGCCTTCCTTTGCTTTTGTCTCCGATTTCTAAACTCATTGCAATGTTCTAAGTCCAGTTTAAATTGGGCATTACTATCTTGTGATGTCTTCCAGATACAGTAAGGGCAGCGCAGGGATTTCACAACGTTGATATATAGAATGAAAAGATATATATATATAATAGTGCAGCCAGTTTTATGACAAGTCTATAAAAATGTATGGCATATCAGGGATTCAATCTCTCTCTGATGGGAGCAATAGTATTAATCTCCAGTAGATGCAGCACCTTTCCTCCAGTGTATCTCAAACGTGAAAGAGACTCAAGATAGTATAGTATGTCTACAATATGTATTGAAAGATAACAAGTTTGCAAGTGCACACTCACATTTTGCACGCAAAAACATGTGCCTTGGAACGGTGGGATTAGAAGATCCATGGCGTTTTTCTGCCGGTTTCTGCCTGCTCGGTAGTTGCTTCCACAATCCTACGTCACTTCCGGTGATGTCTCATCTACGGGCGGAAGCAGCTGGACATTGATTATTCGGCTGCCAGGAGTCCAGGCTCTGGTTCTCTGCACAGACAGTTGATTCAGCGCGTTTCGCCGGAGCTTCGTCAGGAGTCATAACTAGCATGTATTGGCCTGAATTTTTCTAAATTAATTACAATAATTTTTCCGCAATATTTATTAATATACTAAGAACAAGATGTGTCCAGGGCAACATGTACGGTAAATACGGTAAATGTATCTGGTGTAATGCTTTCCAATTGGCAAAAACCCCATTAGCCACATTTTGCCGGGCTAGGACAAAACAGCCGCCACCATATCTTCACTGGCGTTTAGTTTCATCTCTACTCCAGCTGCTCGCCAGCATGGTAAGCTCCTAAACTTACCCCCAATGTTTCCCCCTAATACTAACGCTACGCACTACCACAAAAACTTTAACCCCTTACCTAAAACCCGATGCCATAACCCCTTGCCCTAAACACTTTACCCTAATCCCCTTACGCAAAAACCTAACCCCTTACCCAAAAAACCCCTATCCTTAACCATCTACCCTAACCACGGAGCGGCTAAAGGTCCCTCTGTGGCCACACGCTCGTGGAGACATGGGGGCCTATGCCCTAAGCTCTGATAAGTCACTTATCGCCAAAAAAGCCTACCGCTATTCAGTAAGCCCTGATAAGTCGTCGATAAGACAGATTTTTGGCAAATAAGCCACTTATCACCACTTCTCGACAGCTTTTCAAACTCGTGCTATTCTAGTAGCCCCAATTAGCTTATCAAGGCTAATCGCAGCTCTAGAATAGAAATTGCCTCTCAAAATCGTGTTGCAAGGAAAAGTTGGCAAGAGAGTGGTGAGAAGCTGCTGATAAGTGGTGAGAGGGGACTTAGAAAAAAAATGCATTTTTCCTGCATTGGATTGATGCCGGGAGTCCCTGGAGCGGATATCCAATAACATCAGCTCTGGAGACCCCTGGCATCAATCCCATGCAATAAAAATGCATTTACAGTCAACTTCATAACCGTAGCGGCTAACCACTAAGGCAATGAAGGGGTTAAGGAACAACAGCAGCTTTATTGGGGGCAGAAGGTGAGTGAAGCGGGTACTTGGCCCTTCATTCACCCCCTCTGCCCCTAATAAACATTACAATATGTACTAACCACCAATACACAACCCACCCCTTGTGCCCCCACATAAAACCTTTATTTTATTATACACAGGATTGATACCAGAGGCTGGCGGGGGTCCCTGGGTGGTCCCCGGTGGTCCCTGGATGGTCCCCATGGGTGACCACCCGTGGGGACCACCCGGACACCTCCAGACACCCCCAGAGACCCCTATTGGACCCCCAAGCACCCACTGACACCACCCGGAGGCCCACGGACACCCGCTGGGACCACTTGGGGACCCCCGCTGGCTTCTGGTATCAATCCTGTGCATAATAAAATAAATTATGTTTTATGTGGGGGCACAGGGGGGTGGGTGGGTTGTATATTGGTGGTTAGTACATATTGTAATGTTTATTGGGGGCAGAGGGGGTGAATGAAGGGCCAAGTACCTGCTTCAAATACCCCCAATGCCCTCAATAAAGCTGCTATTGTGCCTTAACCCCTTCATTGCCTTAGCGGCCATCCTCTAAGGTCATTAAACGGCTTTAATGTAAATTTATTCATAGTGTGCGGGAGCAGGAGGTCTCCTGAGCTGAACCACATTGATTTTAGCCACGGGGACCCCCTGCTTCCTGAGATACAGGCCCCGTTATGCATTGAAATGTCCAGCGTCACGTGACCATGGGAATCAAATGCATAGGAGATACCGGCACCCCATAATGGGGCCTGTATCTCGGGAAGCAGGGGGTCCCCGAACCTGAAATCAACGCGGTTCTGCTGCGGAGACCCCCTGCTACAATACACTAGCAATAAAAATTACATTGATGTAGCCAGGTACCCTCCGGTCTCCCCGCGCTTCCGTTTTCCCCTTCCTTACCCTCAGTGTGTGTAGGCAGGGCGATCGAGTCGCCGGTGGCTCCCGCAGCAGGGTGCCACCATGTTGGGCGTTCTCACGCACGATAGTCGCGCATGCGCAGAAGCAGCGAGGAGCCGACAGAGTGCAGGAAAGGTTGCGCATGCGCAGGGCAACCCACCCCATTACAGGGGTCGCACAAGTGCATGGTGCAGAGCGGCGGCCATTAGAGGGAGAGCACGAAGCTCCTAATGTTAAGTGTGCAGCAGAGACTACAACTCCCGTGATGCTTAGGGAGAAAGCTACCTGGTGCCTGGTGACACACGATAGCCAATGGGATGGCTGGATTGCTTCTGAAGGAAGGAAAGATTACTGCCTGCTGGGACAGGAAGTGAGGAGTCAAAACCTGGACACTGAAGGTGCAGGTAGTGTCCACGGAGCAGTGCTCCAGGTACTAGGCCAGAGGTATACCCCCAGGGCCCAGTTAGTCCCCTGAGACACTATAGAGAAGTAACTGTATGGTATAGGGAACTGTCTTAAGACAGGGACTCCTTCACTGTACTCAGAGAGAGAGAGATGCTGCAGGACATTGCATGAATGCCAGTGCAGCTTGATAGCTGAAAGAGTATCTGACTCCATAGCAGAGACTGTTCTCAAAGGAACATCTGGCTGGGGATCCCTCCCCTGATGAGTCAGACGGTAATCATTCCTGCAGGGAGCAGCCGACGCGCCGTGGGACCACGTTGCGGAGCTGCTGATTATCAAGGATTATCCTGGTCAGGACCATGACCAGGAAGGTATATTAAGTGCCCCAACGGGCCCCAACACAGGAAAGCGCTATTCCTCACACTCACTTTAATGTTTGTGGACACTCAGAGGTTAAGTGCCCAGGCACATTGCTACTTAAAGGACAAAGGGATGCAATGATTGACATGTGTGATGATGCAATGCTATTCATGCAGGGGGATGCAATGCTGTAATGAGAGTTATGCAAAGGTTATTATTATGATGCTTAGTAAATACTGTTTTATCCAACTGTGTGTGTTTACTGTATATGTTGGTTCTGATAAGGGAACACTCCCACCACATTGGGATCCCTCATCAGTGTTAGCCTCACAGGTGACCGCAGCACACGTAGTTATAGTACCCCAAGGATACACCCGCTACATTTAAAAAAAAAAAATTGTGTGAGATTTGCGCAGGGAGATGCGGCTCTCTCTGCAGCAGAAAGAACTCGCCGGGTAAGCCCTTTTCAGAGGGTCAATCATCACGGCGCCGGCTACTCGCCATTTTTACAAATGTTGCTATCACAGGTATTCTGAGATTTCTGCATATCGTAACAGCAATGCTGTCAAAAATGGCTATTTAAAAAACGTGGCGATTTTTTTTTTATTCGGAGCTTAGTGCATAGGCCCCTTGGCCGCAGTGAGACGGCCACGACCAAATGTCTGAATTTCCTTTTGGCTAATAGGGCTATTGCCCATTAGTCTAGTTAACCCCTTGTATACCATATCGATTGTACCGCTATGACATACAAATGGCAGTAGGGTAGTTATGGTATTTGTATTGTATTAACCTCTTAGTTACCATGAAGATATGCATAATGGCCACTATGGCTTTCAAGGAGTTAATGTATGTGTTTTTATTGGGGAGGAAGATGCCTGGTCTATTTTGCATTGCAATATAGACCCGGCGTCTTACGTAACATACGGCTAACGTGAGCCAGCATTACAGCCAGCTAGCACAGTGTTTATCCCAATGTAAGGGCAGCGTTAACTGGATAACGCTACGTTAGCCGTCTGAAAATGAGCAACCTAACGGCCGTTCCTTTTGCGTGAAGTTAGCTTTGTGGATACCCGTTAAACAGAGTAGCACTAACGGACGTCACCTATTTCTATCTGTCCTGAAATGTCTGTGAATTGACTGTATAACCCTGTTCTTTTAATGTAACCGTGTATTTGTTATAACTGTGCCCAGGACATACTTGGAAACGAGAGGTAACTCTCAATGTATTACTTCATGGTTAAACATTATTATAAATAAAAATATTTAGGTCACGGTAGTGGCCCAAATTTAACAGACTTCTGAGGATCTAGGCCCTAAATGGTGTTAGCACAATGATCTGATATAGAGATGTGAAATGTGTATCTGTTATCACAGCACGATGCTTCTCCCACCACGATTTACCCATTTACTGTATGTCATATTACATACAGCTAAATAACTTTTTTTAAACCCAGCCCTTGCTACTGTATGTGTTTTTTTTACATCAGCGTGATTGTCAGCTTCACAATGAAGCTAGAAAAAAAAAAATCATTGAATGCAAAGTGCATAAAATATCTACCAGATGTCTCCCCCCACCCTGGAATGATTACAGCGGACATTTCAATGCCACACTTTGAAAAGAAGAGAAGGTGATAAAGAGTAGCTAGACGTATTTAAACTGTCAAGATCGATCAACGGCAGATGGGAAAATAGTGTTTAAATGTCTACCTCATCTTGCTCAAAATGATAATGTGATGCTTCCCTTAGAGAGGAACTTTGGCAATCCAATGCAAGTTGTACGTGGGGACGGCTATCCTCTATTGTTTACGGCAATTTTGGAGCGCAGTAAATGCATGCTTAATAAGAAGCTAATTATAATCAAGATGTACACGCACAGTAATGCACAGAAATTCTATTAGCGTCTGAATAAAAGGGAGGACATGAATGGGGAAATATTGGAAAAGGATGTTCAGAAATTTCAGACGCATTTAATAAGTGGGATTGTGACATAATTGTGGGGGATGGGGTAATGTGTAGGAAAGTAATAAGCTGTGGGTGTCTATGGAAAATCTGCTTAAAGGAAAAGGTAAAATAGAGTACTGTATCTTGAAGGGGCTTTCCTTCCTTGGATAAAAGTGTAGCTACTTGACACCTTAAAAAAATAAAAAAAAATAACAACAATTGGACATGTGGCGCATTGTTTAATACATTTTTACAAGTTTCCTTGGTAAACTAATGTGTGTTCCACTTTATCAGAAGAAGGGGTAAATCATACTCATGATTTTGAAGCCTGGTCTTTTAGTGAATGTTTGCCAGCTCTCAGAGCTACATTAGATTAGGTGAATTAGATTTGCTTTGTCTTTTATTTTCAAAGTAATTATGCTGCCATTATTAGCCAGATAGATAAACATACGTAGCTGATAGCGCATATGAATCTAGTGTTCCTGATGAAAATTGATACATATTCATTTCCCACAAGATATGTGAAGCCCTCTCTGGGGACTCCTAAGTAATGTAAGGGGTTAACGGCCTTAATGGGTTAACTGGGTGGGAACATTCTGGGATTACCCCTTCACATCATGTGATGTAAAATGAATGCGCAGATGGGATTTTCACTCACTTGCAGGTCTTGTGACCAGTGATGTCACCGTAGGGAGATAGAAGGGTATAGCTCAACCCAATGTTTTAGAAGCAGGTTCCTCAGAGTTCTTGCAGAGGGCCTCACTTTGAGTCCTTTAAATATGGTTTAAGTGTATAGATACATGTATTAAGAGTGTCCTGTCCCTGTTTATGTTTTCAGTTAAGAAATGTGCTCTATATGTGCCTAGAGTAATGGCCCAACTTTGTTCTCATGCGGAAGAGGAGTGTGCATGTGCGTAGCAGGGTTCTCAGAGTAGTAGCTCCAGAGCATAATCTGATCGACCCCACTGGAAGATCCTTAGTAAACTCCCTATCCAATATGCATGGACGAAGTATACAGTACACAGTAAGGGGATACTGATCCCAGAAAGCAGAGTGTATTCCCAAGAGGGGCCCACTTGAGATGGGGCATTATGGACACTATGCTGGAGATTACCAATCTAACCAATACTAAGAGAAACAAGCATACAGTAAGTACTTCCCTAGTGTAGGAAAGCTACCAGGGGAAGAAGCACAGATTTGCCACCAGTTTATATGTCAAACGTGATGTATTTCCTCGTATGGCGAGACTTATAAATGGATGTGAATAAAACCCTTTTTGTACTATAAAAGTTTCTAGTGTCCATCCTTATATTAGAGGAATATTGAGGTAAAGGTCCCCTCAATTAACAAGTGCTGCAGAGCATTGTATCCACTTGTATAATGAATTGCTGCATCCGGATAACAAAATGTTAAAATGAAATGCTGAGTGGAGATAGTATAAATTAACCCCTAGTTGGGACGTGGTCTGGCTGGAATATGAAGGGTTGTCTGGGGGAAGTCCTGAGACCCACCCAGACCCCATACATGAATCCGGCAACTTAATGAACCAGTGCACCTGGGGACGCTCCCACTTTGAAGATGTTAACAAAGTACTCACATGTATCTTTACTTCACCCGGATTTGTGTGCTCCACGCTGTATACAGACACAGGAAAAAATCACCACCGCCAAGAAGGAGAGTGAGACAGCGGGCACGGCCGCGCAGCAAAAGTGATAAAGGCTGGACTGAGCTAAATAAAGTTTAAATAAAGTCTTTATTGAAGCATGGATTTAAAAAACAAGAGGAAGGGTGGCACCCCCCCCCCCCATGCCTCTGACGCGTTTCACCCGCTATGGGCTTTCTCAAAGAGTAAAAAAGTAAACATACTTTTTTTCACAAGCTGCGTCCAGCTGCCTTTTTAAAAACATCAGAGGAGCCATACAACATTTCATGCGTATTGCTCTGTTGGGTTCAATTTTTGTTTGTAGCACTGGTTGGCGTTTATCAGCATGATAAAAAAAAAAAAAAGGTGTGAAAAAGCACATTACAAAGATTCCACATACAGAGATAATGGAAGATTCACAATCTTGCAATCCATAAAGGAGAAAGGGACTGTGCAGATAGCTGGTCACAGTGGCCAAGGCACCCTTCAGAGGTGATCAAAGTAGACAATTTTCTCTGAACTCACATGCATGGGTGGCCTGAGCTAGGTTTCATTTACTGGCAGGTCTTCAAGGATTTTCAACACAAATGCAAGTACCGTGTGAAGTAATGTGCTGATGCTGCTTCAAAGTTGGATGAGTTAGTAGGGGTTTCATTCTGATTGGGGTAGTAGACTCACACAGTTTTCTGTGGGCTCCAAAATGTTGTGTGGAGACACTTAAAAATGAAACCATCTTACCATAAACAAATCAATAACGTTATTTGAGAAGACTGGAACCATTTCACCATCATATTGGTGACGCACCACAGTGTTTAGCGTTCCCCATAGATGATCAGAATGTCTTGAGAGTAAGTACCAATTATAATGTATGCATTGTTAACCGTAATGGTTAAAACACATTGTGGCAGACTTTCTAAGCAGTCTTTGACCATAAGTCCCCTTCTGCCACTGCAAGACATCTTACAGCCCATGAGAATGAACATGGGTCTCGTAGAAATCCACACAGGAGCATACTTCTCTTTACTTTACGTTAATTGTAATTTATTTTTAGGGTATGGCCAGTGGCGGATTTCCCATTATGCTGAGTAGGCTATAACCAAGAGCAGCATATTGTTTTTTTGGGGGGCGCCAATTTTTTGGGGGATAAAATGTGTGTGTGTTAGAGAGCCTTACCTTTTCCGGAGCGGCCCCCTCATGTAGCGTTGCGTCGTCATGACGACCCGACATCAAAGGACGCTGCAACGTCTCATGGTCGACGTGTTGCCATGACAACACGGCATCACCTGTCGCCGTGATGTAACTATGCTAGGATGGAGGGCCAACCCCGAGCCAACGGGCGGCAGAAATGTAAGTCTGCCACTGGATATGACATGTTACACATTTGAGTTTTACCAAGAATACTGTACATGATACCACAGACTTGGATTCCATAATACAATAAATAATCATACGGTATTTCAATCTCCCAGGGGCTGCATTTGCACAACAGGTTTCTCATGATGGACACATCATTTTTGTCAATGCACAATAATGGATTGCTGAGATGAGGTCCCAGCTGCAGATGCACACAAAATCCTGCCCATCTAATGGCTTTCTTGACCAATCAGATCACTTATATAATATGTCTAGACAGTGGTCTATAAATCATCAGTCACTTTGATAATCAATATGCATTACTTTTACTTTACACCAAAACATTTCTTACAATATACTGTATTACCGACAGAACTGGAAGTACTGAGGAGTATTTTACTCTTGTTAAAAGTGAGATACATTGTAAATCAACATTAAGTGGAAATGGATGACATTTATTATTTTCTCCTGGCCTGTGAAATTCAATTCTGATATTGTCAGGGTATTCCAGCAAAAGTGGTAAATCATACTTACGGTTTTGAAGCTTGAGAAAACAGAATGGAGCATGCACTATTTCCTTTCCAAACTTGAAAATGATACAGTATATATGTATGTGTGTGTGTATATATATGTGTGTTGTGTATATATATATATATATATATATATATATATATATATATATATATATATATATATATATATATATATATATATATATATATATGTGTGTGTGTGTATATATATATATATATATATATATATATATATGTGTGTGTGTATAATATATGTGTATGTGTGTGTGTGTGTGTATATATATATATATATATATATATACACACACACACACACACGAGAGAGAGATACTGTATATATAATTATTAGAAAATGTGACTCGCTTTAAAATGTATTTGTATAAATCATGAGAGGCAATACAAAAAACAAGAAAAAATATTGTTTATACAGTATATTCTTTGTTAGAGCTATAATCAAAATGATGACGCAACTTGTATCATTGAAAGTCAAAGAGCTATTCCGAACGCATATGTACTACTGACAGATGCAAATGCTGTTTTCTAGTGATTGGCAGCAGTTTTGGTTACAGAAATGATATATAATTTCTCCTAACACTCAGACGTAGATATTTTGCTGAGACTGATATGATGATGCCATCGAATGAACACAAAAACAGAGAAATATGTATATCTCACAACTCATGTGCTCTCACGTCTGCTTCTTGTTTCGCTTTTGCCATGCGGTAGTATGGGGGGAAAAAAAGGATAGTTTGTCTTATTTAAGGTGGTGGCGCTTGTTAAAAAAATGTCACCCAATTATATTGCAATGCACGCCTACTAAGTGCATTTCAAGAAAATTGTTCATTGAAGCAATGACCCTGGAGTGAATCTCTGAGATTAAAGCAGCAATCTCCCCAGAAGCCTCTGGGTGTTTAACTCATGTACAGTAGGGTCACATCCACAAAGCTTTGTTAAGTGACTTAATGTGACTTGATGCATACTGTATCTTCAAAGGCTAATAAAGTAACGTTAAGTCCTGTTGTCTCCCGGAAAGAGCATTGTGTTAACTATAATGGTCGTTAGTGATAATGATATGCAAAAGCGCACTAACAGCGCATATACACTATGGGGCCTATGCAGAGAGCAGCGAATTTTAAAAATGGCGAATTTAGTAAAAAGTAGCTTTTTTGGAGAGTTTTATTCTCCATATGCAGAAATGTGCGAATTCTGCTATGTTTAACATGGATGCGTGTGGCGAGTTTAAATTGGCGAGATGCGCGCTTCAGAAACGTGTAAAAACAAATTCGCGCCTTTTTTTCCCATTGCAATGGCTGCGAGCGGCAGCTTCTTGCCAATTTTTTCTGGCGAGGCAAAAAGGAGACAATCGCGCCATTTTATTGGCGCGAACAGCCGCTAGATGCCGTTCGCGGCTCTCTGCATTAGGATATTTTTAAAACTGGCGAGATTGAGGTTCTCGCCAGCCGCGAGGCGAGTTTTACAAATAGAAAATAAAAATTGGCGCGTTTTTCGGAACTCGCCATTTTCTGCTGTTTTCTGCGCGATTTTCTCCAAAAAATGGCGAATTTCGAAATAGCGCTTCTCTCTGCATAGGCCCCTATGCGTTAATCAAAAAAGAGAGAGGTGCAGCCCCCAATTATTTTTGGTTTAATAAATTGGCTATTTAATTATAACGGTAGTAGAGCTCGTCTCTAATTTTCCTTTTTCTTTGGTTAAGGTTATGCAGAGACTTTAGCGTAATATTAGTTGGGTCACACCTAAACTTGCCGTTACTCACCATCAGAATCTGAAATACAGCTTTTAAAGGATCTAGGTGGGTGTAACATCACAGTTAGGTATGATTTAACTAACATACTGTAGGCCCAGATCCACAAAAGGGTGCTAAGCTTTAGCACGCCTTTACTCCTATTCATATGAATGGGAGCTGAGTGTCTCTAGATGGGAGTAAGACAAAAAAAATACTTAACGTCACGTTATTGGATGGAAGTTAATACACAATTGCGTTACAATAACGTGACATTAATCCTATGCAAATGAAATATACAACGGACATTGTTTTTGCATATAATTTGCATTGTGGATATATGCTAACATCAGGGAAGGTAACGTCCATTACTATTTTACATAATGTGAAGCATTAGGAACAAAGTGAACTAATTCCAGTGACATGATTAAGAGGTCTCATCTGGACAATTGATAAATACTTATTTTTTTTACCAAAATCTGATTATTATTTTTTACGTTGAACTTGGGAGGGGTGTGATTTCCTCTGGCTGCTCCCTTTGTGTGATGTCCCTGTGGGATCAGCACAGGGGTGTACAGCCAGAGTACCCCCAATGCCCACTTCACCCAAACTTTATTGCTTCTCTGATAAGGACAGGGTGCAATAAGGCTAAAAAAACACTTGATTAACAAAGTTTTCCCAATTTACAGACTATATAGGATTGCACCTTTTTAAACAAGGTTTGTGAATCTGACCCAAAATGTCAGTGTAACCCCTCTTTATTTCCCCCGACTGATTGTACATATGCTAGGGCGGGGGCCCAAGTCCTACTCCCCCCATATAAATGATAGGCCACTAGCTGAGAGCTTAGCGGAAATAAGACAATATGATACAATACGTATCTTTGAATAACAGGGGCATGAGTTTATATGCTCCCACAGTAATACATTCAGTGATCCTCAATCATAAGGATCATAATGTACAGTAAACTTATTATGCAACACGGGTTGTACAACAATACACCACCCTGTGGTTAGTCTCTCAATGTCTCTCCTTAAGTCCCAATGACCTGTGTTATTAAGGGACCCTTTATTTATTTTTTTAGTATGAAGAGTACAATGTATTACACAACATAACATGTAGCAATCACACTCACATTGTATACAGAAAGTATAAAACGGGCAGGTAGTGCAAAATAGCATAACAGAAGTCTCCAGAAGCAGATGGTGATGGTGATACTGTGAGACCTCGAGGTTCCGAACGCTCAATTCCCCCAGTTTCTGACATCAAGTCCGGTGATGTCACCTCTGGTTTCGCTGCACACAGAGATGTCTCCAATACTCTGCTTTTCACAGACAGAACAGTAAAAACAGCGCTCTGCAAGTAGGGCTCAGGACTCGCGTTTCACGACATACTTGCTTCATTGGTGGCTGCAGTTTCCAAGTTTTAGTTTGCTCTCCAGAAAAATGTCTGCTGTGCTATCTCTTTTTCAGCTGTGAGCGTGACATTGTTATTATTGTCTGCCTTTTATCATCTCATTTGATTTTGCAATTTGATCCGAAATATCTGGAGCAGGACTGAAATCCGACTCATAAGGATTTTAAGTTGTAATAGAAAGCAGTAATCATGTGGGATACACAATTTTTCAATAAGTGCTTATTTCAGAGTCTGATAGAGCCATATAACACTGACACTGTTACTTTTGAATTTCTAGTTAAGGGACCCTTTATACTGTAGGTGATGGCACAGTGTTGGAGCTTGTAGGCTTGTTGGGTTGACCGTTACAGGCCTTTTACTTCACAAAGACTTGAACAAGAACCGGTATGTGTACTGTGGTGTTTGCAAGTGGGTTGTCCTATGGGGTTACTCACGAATCCCAGAACACGAGCGAGTGACAAGTGAGGGTGACCTTGACTATTCCATCTTTGGCTGCTACGAATCAGCAGAACAGCAGAATTTCAGCTCATTTGCTGGTCTTGCCTTTCAACCTCACTGGGACAGTGACACGATCTTCCTGGTCTTAGCAGCTCTGCCCCCACGTGCTCCGCAGGGGACTCTTAAACTCTCCTTTAGACCGTCCCCCTCTGGGAAACCAATCATATTAAACCTCCCTTGGATTCTCAGTCATTGGCTCAAGAGCCTTTCCATCAATCAGAGGTATCCTTACAAGGGGGTTACATCAGTATTTTTTTTTCCGGGTTAAAAATCATAGTTTTCTTACTCTCCAAGGTTACCAGGTCTAGACTGCACTTGTTCTGGTGAGGGCTCCATGTTTACCTACCATAGCATCAGATTTTAAGGATAAAACAACCATGGAAAGGGTAAAACGAGATCTATTAAATGGACATACAAAATGACAGCCGGCACCACCAATTAATGATAGAAAAGGCAATGTAATCTATAGTATAGTTATAAAGCCAAACAAGAATAAATATTCAATAAAGAGGGGACAACGATAATGTTATGGGGTAAAAACTCTTTCTTCTGGCCCCTTCCAACGAAAAACAGAAAAAAACACAGTACTTCCACTGAATTGGGATTTGATCCTGCTAACGTGTAAAGAGTAGAATTGAGGCAGATACAGTAGCCCCTCAGTCTGTGTCCGGATATCTCCCTCCTGTGCTCAAAATGATGGTCTGTCTGATCAGGTCTGATATCCCGGCAGAGTGTCTGATGTCATCATCAGCCGACAGGAACCGTCATGTGACTACCAAGGCCGATATGGATCCTAGCAGTTGGAGCTCCATGATAATCTGGTCATTCCATTAATTAACATTAAAGTTATTTAGGTCATACCAAAAGGTGGCGTTACTACCATCCAGATTCACAAATATTTATTCTCTCTCCCTCTGTCTTCCTCTCTCTCCATAAAAACCTTTAGGTAAGACATGCGTAATGCCATATTATGTGAAGCGAACGCAATCTAGTGCTAACTTAACATAATGTTAACCCTACGCGAATGAGATATACAATGGCTGTTGTTTTTTCATATTATTAGCTTTGTAGATATGTATTCAACTCAGTGAAAATATCGTTTGTTACTAATTTACGTAATCTAACATTATTTTCCGTGATTTAACGGTGCTTTGTGTATCTGGGCTACAGTCACAAACATATTGGTGACAGTGGTGCTACTGAGGAAGTTTGGCCATTTGTTAGGTGTATCTATCTCCCCAATATATTTATATTTGTGTCACATTGTATGCAAAGTATGACTATTTTGACACTAGTATTATTATTACTAACAAATAAACAGTATTCCATACAACTTGCAGTTTTGCTGCTGAAACAAAACAAAAATTGCTGTATTGAAACTCCATGGCTTTTGTTATGTAGTACAGGCATACCCCGCATTAACGTACGCAATGGGACCGGAGCATGTATGTAAAGCGAAAATGTACTTAAATTGAAACACTCCCTTTTCCCACTTATCGAGGCATGTACTGTACTGCGATCATCATATACGTGCATAACTCATGTAAATAACGCATGTGTAACAAGCTCTATAGCCTCCCCGCTTGCGCACAGCTTTGGTACAGGTAGGGAGCCGGTGCTGTTCAGGGCGTGATGACAGGCGCATGCGTGAGCTGCCGTTTGCCTATTGGGCGATATGTCCTTACTCGCGAGTGTACTTAAAGTGACTGTCCTTAAAGCGGGGTGTGCCTGTAATAAATGATACATAATAGACAATACGTCCTTGTATATTAAACTATGTCAACTTTTATTACTGGAGATGCCCCCTTTCTCATTCTGGGTTTTATACTGTAGTTTAAGCTTCTATATATAGTGCATGCACAGAGCTTGTGGCTTTTCCTTTGGCAGATAATCTAATTCTGAAATGTTCCAGGGAATAAAACATATGGTTAGAATACTACTATATCTGTGGTTTATGATTTCTTTCTTACACCCTACAACAGGACCCCACTGATAATGAAGTTCAGACCCGTACATACTGTACCACTGAAACTAGTATATCCAGTATAACTTTATTAGTTAACTACAGTATGTAATCAACTGGTACTTGTTAATATAGCCAAATGAAAACATGATCCCTGCTCAGCTCAATAGAATTTATGTTCTGGTGGGGTGTTATACGGGAAATATATATTTATTAGAACACGAGAAGAGGAAAGAATCTCTTGTGATGCACTCAACCTCCACTAGTAATAAAAATAAAATAAATAAATGTTATTAAAATGAATCAAGAAAATGATGCGGCAGCAAACCTTATATAGGTAAGGAGAAGACGGCGTACAATACTGTAATATCAAGATCAATCAACGTCTGGCCATGTGTCCATAGTATATAAGTATATAACCAGGATATCAAAGAAAGATCTCAGGAATTTAGTTTGCTACCCTTGTTTGGCGCGTAGATATTTGCCCCAGTTATCTCCTGGCCAAATAGAGAACCTACTAATATCAGGAATCGACCTTCCCTGTCTGCTCTAGTTAATAACGATTTAAAGGGGACATGCCGGCCAAAACAGATTGCAACCCCATGTTTTGTAACCTGGGCCTAAGAGTGGTTATGTTGTATTTTACTGTTATTTGTAATAGAAGGTGATGCTCATTTCCATGGAGGTACTGGGGGGCCCCAACCTCTTGCTAGGTCGTTTGGCCAAGATACTGAGTATGTGTTTCCAAAAAGTAGGAGTACGAGCTGTGGCTCCCCCACAAAAGTCCCATGATCTTTAATTTCTATAGCTGGTTTTAACAGCCTTCCCCAGCAGTGCAACATATTTGTAACACTTTCCTGTTTGTGATAATTTGTTGCCAATTCCCAGCAGTTGGAGCTGCAAACTGTAACACTAGATAATGTTACCATAGTAATATAAGAATACATTGTAGCTGCTGAGTTACACTGACTGAAGGATTGATTGAAACTGAAAGGCAGCCATTTAGTGAACCCTACTAAGCAGAATCTATGCTGATCGATCACGGAAGAACAAATCGATCAGCAGCTTAGGTAATTCGTTTTCAATAAAGGTAATCAAAGGCTGCATATATAAAAACAAACAAAAAAAATAATATATTTTTTAAAGTGCCGCTTGGTTTGCTTCTTTAAATTAGCTTAAAGAATGACTCCCGATTCCTTACCTCTATGGTAATTGACATTATAGTGCCATTAGTCCTGTACTCTGCCGTTAGATCTTTGTGACCTACGTGCACGCTTTTGCAGTTTTTGCAATTAAATGGTTGTTGCCGTTCTTTTGCCTATTCCTCCATTCTACCCAAGTCGTCATTGCTTTTATTTACACCCCTCCCCCTGTAGTGTCAACCCTGTTGTAGATCTTTGTGTCATCTGCAAAAAGGAATACTATCCCTTCCAGAAAATGTGTAATGTCACTAATAAATACATTAAAGATCACTGATTCCAGTACTTTAAAAAATGTGATTTATTGTTATTCTGTAATTGACTAAATTAAATATAATATAATTAGTTCTTAGTTTATTTATAAAATATCAGCAACCCCCTCCCCACATTATTTTTTACATACATAGGATAAGTGAGTTGGGATTGTGCTGTTGAACACATTAAAGGGTTCAGTGGAGTGACAATACAGATGCAAAGAGTGCCATAGTACTTAAAAGGCTGATATCTGCTTTAATGGGTTTATTTGATAAAACTACATTGTCTCATTTTTCCTAGAAAACATGAATCGAATTTGCTTGTTTTAGTATCGCAAAGATCATTTTATTTAAAGTATCTTTGTATTTGAGGAATTGCCTGGAAGCTGGAATAATGAATGCTTTTATCCTCATATTCTCAGCCCTCTTATAGTAAGGGGAAGACTAGGGTCTGTGACTATTCACCATTCGGTGGATTCAATATTAACCATAAGAACTCTTAACACTGGAAAACCCTTTAAGCAGTTATCTTACCTCTGGTCATAACGATTGCTGCGAGGGCTTTGTGACGTGTGCACACTGAGGAGAAGTGGTCCGTCAGCTCTTGGAACTTCTGTATCACAAGCTGATATATGGAATCTGCAAAGTCCTGAAAAACAAACAAATAATAATGAATTGTAAACATTGTACATTTTGTAAAAATTGTAAACATAATCACTCATCTCTCGCTACACCCCTTCTCATCCTCTTTGCTCCCTGATTGCCAAAACCTTCACTCCCCCTCCCCCTCCAGCACACTGTGCCCCATCTCAATTCCGGTCATTCGCCTTACTCGTCCCCCTCGACTGGAGAAAGCTCCCCCACCACATCCAACCTTCCCCGTCCCTAACTATCTTCAGAAGCCAAAACTCATCTATTCTCCATCACATTCCATGATCCCTTCCTAAACCTTCCTAAAGTCTCTCCAAAACCCTCCACATTCACCCACCTAACCGATCCAATCGCCTCCACTGTCCCCACTGTCCCAACTGTCAGATCCATCACCATGCCACCGACAAGACAACATCCAGAGACCTAAGCCCAACCCTTACCCACCAAGCAAGCAAGCTCTCAATACACCTAACCCATGGCCTGACCATAATGTTCCCACCCCTGCCCACCACAAAGACATATTAACAATGACTGTGCCATCACATGAACTGTTCCATATGTAATTATTTACTAACTAATGTACCGCTCCATGGATAAGGGCGCTATATAAATGTTGTTATACTGCAAATATATCCTATGATGTAATGTTTTAAAAATATTTCTTATTTTTATTTGGTGCTATCATCAACATTTTGTTTCCACCATCTATTTTCTGAATATAACTTACCCAATGTAGTTTATTATACTTCCTGCTTTAAATGGAGTTTCTACCCATAGCCTTACCTTGCCAATTCAGATACTAGGGGCAATTAGTTTAATATTTTGATAACATGTTGATACTTCACAATCGATTATGCTTTTAATGCAATATACAGTATACTCGACAAACTTTTTAAAAGCAGCGTACAGACACTTTAATTTGCAATGATTACATAGAAGTAGAAAACGAAAAAAATCTTTTGATACCGGCACTCAGCAGAAAAGGTTAATGAAGGAAACAAACAGAAAAAAATAGAAAACAAAATATATATTTTTCCTGTTTTTTTATTATATCTTTATGGTTTTACTGAGGGTAAGTGTACACTGACTTAGAGAGATTGACTATTTATCAAAGGTTGTTTACTGACTGCCAGCAGCATTTACAGCAGCCAAATGAATGCTGCGTAAACTCAATGAATGATGAATCTTACAGACTTGGGGCCTATGATAAAGATTACAGTTTCATAGTTGTTCAAATGTGTGACTCAAATTATATTTGTAAGATACTCGATCATAAAAATGATTGATGTTGTCTTGCAGCGAGTGACACTCACTTCATATGAGTGAGAACAGCCTGTTATACTGATGCCAGGCAGCATTTCAATGACAGCATTTACCATATTAATCCTTTAGTGCCAAAGGTAAGAAATACAAAGCTATTGGTTACAACTCAGACCCTGGGGAGAAATTAACACACAAGGATGGAAAGTTGCCCTCAGCCATACGAAATGGGACATCTCGCCACCGGCATCTCGTCGCAGCCTCTACGCCATTGCCATTTAGTGTAACCGATCAGCCGCCGAGGGCAGCTAGCTGCCGGCCATTTTGCCGCTAAGGTAAGTGATTAGAGTTAGCATTAGGGGTTAACTTTATGTGTTTTAGGGTAAAGGCTTAAGCTTTTTAGGGTAAGGTTAGGAAGATGCTTCTTTAGCCTTCCTTTTTTTTTTTGGCACAATTAGAACAGACAGAAACATTGACAAAAAGGGGGAGGGTAGGCGGGGAACACAGTAGTAGTGGGGCCCGGAATGCTTTTCCCGTCCCTGCCTTCCCTTATAAAACCAATCTTTAAAAAAAACTCACCCTCGCTGCAGATAACGCCAACCCAACGGCCCTAGGAGGTTAGGAGCAACAACATTTTCTGTCTACAGGTTGACATCATAGTGCAGAATACATTAATCCTGTATTCAGCCCTTGGGGTTTTGTGGCACAAGAGCACGATTTTGGCATCAAACTGTGTTTGCCGCACTCATGATCATCTATCTAACGCATTAACATCGAGTGTCAACCCTGTTGCAAATTTCTATGCCGTCTGGAAAAAAACATACTTTCCATTCAAGGCTATCTGTAAAATTACTAATAAAGACATTAAGGAGCACAGGTCCCAGTGCAGATTCCTAAGGTTCTCCACTGGTCACTTGCCCATCTGATTGGACTCCATTTACCACAACTATCTGATTTGTTTGAAATAATCTCTAAAGATGGGCAAATATGGGAGTTTCTTTCAGCCATTGTTCATATCTTGGGGACGGGGGGAGAGATCATGGGGAGAGACATGGAGAAGTAGAGAGAGAAGACATATTTAACTAGAGTCTCAGGATCTTTACATATCCCCTCAAACCCATCTTGAAACAACTTGGGGAGAGACACCTGTGCACACCTGGGAGATATTCTAATAGGATTTGCAAAGTATGTTTAGATGACTCACTCCTCCTAAAAGATTTTTACAAGGCCAATCCTGACAATCCAGGTTTTAAGGCACCTTGTGATGAAGGGAGGTACTGTCAGTATACTCCACTATATCAGCATACTTTTAAGCTCTACTGCTCACACCTTTAGCTAATTATACTCATGGACAGTATTCCCCCTGGCTTCCTTCCTATACTTTGCATATCCTATTAGCATATATCACAGGTATCTCCGGTGTACTCCTTTTCACGCAGATGGCACATTGAACTGGCAACCAGAAAGTGGAAGTGGCCTGCTTTTAAAGGAAGCCATGGGGAGTGTCCATAAGTATGATTAGCTACAGGTGTGAGCTGTAGTGCTCAAAAGTATGCTGCAACAACATAGCTATCAGCGGGTTCAACTCTCTGCTTGGGCTACTGCTCTGAATTACAGAGGTTGTTGGGCCTGACAGTACCCCTTCCTCACAAGTTGCCTTAAGACCTTGCTTTGCAGGAAAGGCCCTGTGTAAATCTTTGAGGAGGTGTGGGTTGTGAGTCATTTAAATATACTTTGCGTATCTCCCAGGTGTGCCTTGTGTTGTGCCCAGCTCCCTTCCCCCACTTTTTAAATAAAACCAGCCCAGAATTTGCGGCTTGAATTTTGACATGTTCGCCAATCTCTAATTTCTTCTCTATCCTGTAATTACCAGCCTCTTCCCTACTTCCAATTTTGAGATGTTGGACTATGTTTGTTCTTCTTCAGTCTTCAGCAACTGTACTTTGTTAAATACAGTAGGTCTGTTAGTGGTATTAAAGCTGCAGACCAAGTAATATCCTGGATGTTTTTTTTTTTATAAATCAATTTTGTACTATGAGAAAATATTGTAGTATTAAAAAAAAACAAAAAAACCCCTTTAAATTACATTTTGAATGTATTATAATGTAACAAGCATTTTTTGCTTCTTTGGCAACCATTTACAAAAACACATCTCCTTCCTCTTCTGAAACAGTCTCTGGCACACACCTTTTTGAGCTCTGCCCTCTCTCTAGCAGTGCACCAATTGTATCTAGTGACTGCCTGGTCACATGATCTTCCTCACAGAACTTTGCATCATGGGTCCTCTTTTGCTGCACTGACAGGGATTTAGTGAACCCCCGAACCGAATCTTCGCTGATCGGTCACAGGAGAACGGATCGATCGGCAACTTAGCTAATCACTTGTCAGTGTGTAGATTGTATTGATGCACATATTGAATGTGTAGCCATTTTTCCCTGTAGCATGAAGGGACTACTGGTGCTGGCGTTACCTGTACCTCAGCTCACAGAGAGCTGAGCCTCTGCCACTGGGAGCCTGAGTTAACAAATATATACTGTAAAGTGGCAGCGCCTCCACCTGCACCGGATACCAATTATATGAGATAACCCCGAACAGGAACCAATAATAACAGCTCACAGATTATGCAATAACCATTTACTCTCATATATATATAAACTAATCAACACAGAGGATATAATAACCCTACTGGTTACAGCTATCACAGTTATCACTAGCCGCGCTTGGCTTTGTCCCACCACCGTGTTCCCCATACCGTGTCCACCATACCAGAAGAGTCCCGGGGTCGCCTCACCATCTGAGTGTCCCCCAAAAGATACCCTACCTTATAGGCGTGATCAGCGCCATACTGTACAGTAGTGTTGGTGCACATTTGGTGACCAGGTACCTGGCGGGTGTGTCCACACCCGAGCGTGATGACAATGAGAGGTAAAGGGATCCACCGATCCTATGATATCCTCCGCCGGCCGAACCCCTCCCACTGAAGTGACCCTTGCGGTGATATTCGCTCTCTCTCTTCAGTCTGGTCCCAGACTGCAGATAACAAAATGTTCCAGAATCAGCTGTGGCCCTAATCTGGCTAACCACTAAAGGCAGTGTCCCTAACTAATGGGGCCTTCCCTAGAGCAGCCACAATCTAGGGTTAGTTGGTCCTAGCTGGGGCCTGGGGGTCTCTGTCCTAGTGCAGAGGGTCACAGACCCCTGCACCTACACACCTTCCCCTCTCTGAGTCCCGGCTCCAACTGCCTTCCTTGTTTAAATGCGCGGAATGTAACTGCCTTTGCAGAAGAACTCAGTCGTGCGATTGGCTCCCTGGCGTCATGTGTCACATGCCCCTATGCCTGCTTGGGGCTGTAGTCCCTTGCAGAGCCTTCTAGCATGGCCCCGCGTGCGCCTGCTCCACTGCGCCTGCTCAACCTGACATCGCCGCCGCAGTCCCCCTTGCGCATGCGCAGCTTTTACTCCCCCCCGCCCCGTGACATTGGAGGTAAGGGGGAAACACCGGAAGCCTCAGGGAACCATGTGGGACTGGGTTACAAATGGAATAAAAAATATATATATTTTGTAAACGGCAGCTTGAACTGCAGCTTTAATGTTTTATTACATTTATAAACATGCAAAAGTAGAAGTCCATATGTGCTTATTTGAAAACAATCCATCTATCCATATTAACCTATGTTGTTAATACGATCACCACACCGTATCCGTAGCACTAGTAGTCTCTGTAGCTAGTGAATCAAATCCCACTCATTCTGCACTACTTTATGCTAAATAATGTACATAAGACAAATGTGTGGAGATTTGCACTGGTAGCCACCCGGGTAAAACTGGCATTCAACTCTTGTCACAAAGATATTAAATCAATAGATTATAAGAAAGAAAGCCTTTTAGTAAACATTTTTTATTCAGCTCCTGCCTCTGGGCTTATTGGACAGAAAATATCTGAAAGGTTATATTTGCATATGGGTTGGACAAATTCTACTAAAGAGATACAGAGAAACAGAGAGTTTTTATTTCCCCTTATCTGAAGTTCCTTGCTGTTTGTTTTAAAGTAGACGAGTGGCATTAAAAGAATCTAAATTATTCCATATATTTGCATTCCAGCGCAGGTTCCTTTCACAATCTCCAGAACTAAATCGAGAGAATGCTAAATAGCTTTTGTATGCTACCCACAGCGCAAGCCGTTCCCTTATGCATAATATTCAGTGTGCTTAATAATAGTTGTCATTATCTATTATTACTTATTGTTTTTTTACATAAATAAATATTAAAAAGTTGGTAAAATCTAAGCACAGTTTTTTTTTGTTTGTTTGTTTGTTTGTTTTTAAGTGTTCTCTAGTTTTTGAATAATGGCCAAATATTATGATTGTGTATCATTTTCTAAAGCAAGTTTGGAATTGCGATAACATTTTTCCTCATTTAGGTGTGGGCTCCTGTGCTCCCTAGCCCCTAAGAAACGTACTATGCCTACTTAGGTTCTTATAAATAGCTGATATACATTTAAAAATAAAATGTTTATTTCTGCACAGCGTTAACGTCAGCTCCCTCTCTTCTATTTAAAGGTCCCACGTCTTGCGGGCCAATAAGAAGCCGCAAGGGATGACATTGCGGCTTCCTATTGGCCCGCGGGACCTTTAAACAGTAATTGTCTGTGCCCAGTTGTGGCTGCTACCGACAGCCCCTTTCAAGGTAAGTGTCTCGGGAAGCATGAGGTCTCCAGAGCTAAATTCTACGTGGTTCAGCTCTGCAGACGCCCTGCTTCAGACCTAGCAGAAAATAAGCCAAGACCTAGCCAAGAATAAGCCAAGAGGCAATGCTTCTTTAAATTAGCTTATTTCTAAATTAGCTTATATGCTAGGTAAATATACCCCAGGCATTTTTCTCATTGTGGTCATCTGAAAAGTATACGGAAATGTATCTGCAACACCCCTGAGTAATAATAACTGTAACTACTTGCAACATTTTCTAATTTAAATTATTTTGATACAAACCTGCAACCCAACGCTGTGGATTTATCTGAATATAATTACATTTGATTTCTAAAAGATACATACCACCTTAGTCTCTATACAATTTGTATGAATAAAATGGAAAAGCTATTTCCCCACAGGAACCCAGTGTTAGTTTATCAGCTTGTACTTAATTCTGACAATGTTGTGCATTTTTTTTGCTATGGTAATGAATCATGTCAATATCAATATTATAGAATGACTTTGAAGTCAATACTGGCAAACAATACCTAAAAGGAAGTTTCTTTACTAACCCATAAACCCTAACCCCTAAGCCTCTCTCTACAGGGACATATTTAGGGTTGGCTGCAAGTGCTGAATAATACAAAACAAGGAAGCAGCATGTTCAGTTCACAGCATTGTAACTGCTTTAGGACAAGCCTCAGGTGCCAAGCTGTTGTACTAGAACAGATATTAAATTAGCACAAATGGGTTTTCTTTAACTACATAAAAGCTCTATAAAGCGACTTGCATTGGGGAATGGTAAATGCTGAGAAAATATTGCTTTGTCTATAGTGCTAAAACTTTAATTTTAAATTCATGTTACAAGACTCCCGTAACAATATATTCAGTCTGTTTAATGGGAAAAATGTCTTATCTTTTTCTGGTGTTCCTGACCAAAATGAAATGGTTCGCATTTGTATTCCGTAGCATCATGTTGGGCTTGTCAAGATCAATACTGGCAAAAAATGCAAGGTCTATACTGTATATAAAAGTGCAACTACTGCAGTATGCCATCATCTGTAGACATACTGTACTGTAATAAACATGCAAAGGTAACTTAAGATAAGTTACATTTATTTTGATATATACATAAACCGGCATCAGTTGTGATTTCTATAGCATATTTTATTATTATTTTTTTATAATTATTTTTTTTTTTTAACCAGGAAATAATACATTGAGAGTTAACTCTCGTTTTCAAGTATGTCTTGGGATATATTAATAACCAACGGCAGTTTGGGCTTAAACAGAACTTCTCTGCGCTGTTCTTGATCTCAGCGAGGCACTACGAGGAACTCAATTCTATTCTGGATGGTAAGGACACAATTTAAGCGAAAGGCATTCATTGCAAACATATTGGATTTCCATTTATTTCTGTCAAGGTTCATGCTGTCTTTTAGCCTAATAGTTGTGGATATCCTGCTGCAGCAATGCTAATGACCTGATACTTGATTTGTAGGGCATATGGCAATCTGCTTTCCATACTATTGAAGTGTTGGGTCTCTCCTCAGGTTTCAAATGGTCTGGCAAGACTTTGCAAAGTTGGATAAGGGCTAAACTTCTTAGAAAACGTGTGTAGCCAGGTCCCCTTTGGCTCCCCGGTTCACCTGTGATAAGGCACAGAGGCAGGAAGGCTCTCTAGAGGTCGCGCAGGCGCAGTTAAGCATAGCAGCGACTATTACAGCTTTGCACAGGCACAGTAAGGATAGCGCATGCGGTCCCAATGCTACAGAGGTCCTGAGTGGACTACAATTCCCAGCAGCCTCTGGGGATTGCCCTTTCACCCACATCAGCCAGCAAATAGGGTTTTGCAGCTTCTCTTGTGGAGGAAGGATACAATGTTGCGGGGACCACGTTTGGCAGTTGGAGCTGGGAGCAGGAAGGGGGAGGAAGTGTGTAAGGAGCAAGGCTCTTACACTAGGCCAGGTTACCCCCAGGTCCCAGGTAGGTCCCACTCCCCACTAGGTTAGTGGGTAAGTTCTTAGGGAAGGCCCCTTAGATAGGGACCGTGCCCTTAGGTGTGTGTAAATCTAGTCAGTGGCATAGCTGCCGTGCTGTGTGCTCTGACTAGAATATACAGTGTGGCTTTGAAGTGCAACCACAGCAGTTATTTGGCTGTGTCAGTGAGAGGCCCCTCATAGGAAGAAGGGGGGTTGCTTTCTAGTTGTTCAGTGTGTGTTATATCACCAGTGCCAGTTGCATGTGGTGAGCTGCCAGAGTCTGGGATCAGACAGAAGCTACAGGGAGAGTTCTTCTGCGTGCAGGGACTAGGGTAGAGGTATACCCCAGGGCCCAGTTAGTCCCCTATGACACCAGAGGAAGCTATATGGTATAGGGTCGGCCTTAGGACAGGGACTCCTTCACCATATTTAGAGAGCAAGAGGATTTCTGTCTGACAGTACCTGACTGTCACTACAGCGTGTATCAGAGACTGTGATAAAGGATCATCCCGGCTGGAGATTCCCTTCCCTGTGGAGTCAGCGTGTGCATCCATTCCTGCAGAGAGCAGCGCAGCACGCCGTGGGATCACTGTGCGGTGTTGCTGAGTTCCAAGGATTTTCCTGACCAGGACTGGTCAGGGAGGTAGTATACATTAAGTGCACCACCGGGCCCCAACACAGGGAAGCGCTATCCCTCACACTCACACTTTCTTTACTGTTGTGGACACTCAAGAGACTGAGGGGGATGTGATGATGGACATGTGGGTGAGGGGATGGTATGCATTCAGAGTGATGCACTGTTATTCATATATAGTTTGATGTTATGCAAAGAGAGTGTTATTGAAGTTAAAGTTCATGCTCAGTAAATACTGTTTATTCACACGGTGTGTATTTACTGTATGGTTGTTCTGGTGAGGGCACACTCCCACCCCGTTGGGATCCCTCATCAGTGGAGGCGCTGCACCGAGTGTAAGTACATACCCCAGGTTCCCCGTGGCAGAAGCTCAGCTCTCCTGGTTGCCAAACAGGTACCGCACCACACTGATAAGTAGTCAGATACACCAACCATCCTCAATCTCACTTAGGGTTGGGGTAAGAGGGCTACACGTGTTTTACCGAAAGCCGAATCACTGAAAACCGCACATGTTTCAATCAAAGAGACTATTCATCAAAATGTCCCTAATGATGGGTTAAATAGCTGGTGTGGAAATCAGCACAACAGTGTTTTAAAGAAAATACAATTCTGATAACAGCTTTTTTTCCCTTAAACAAGATGCGCTATTTTTGTTAAACACAGCAATGAAAACACAGACACACTGTTGACTTAGTATGTGTATACCTCCACCTGTGTGTTTCTGAACTGGATATTTTATATGGTGACAATGACTATATTACTGTAAATACCTACAAATAAGGTAAAAAGGTTAGTAAGTCACTCATTTAGTTTTTTTAGTTATGTAATGGTCCCCCAACATCCACACGCATGCTGGACCCTACGGCTTTTAACGCCCGCCCACAAAGACTGAAGGGTCTATGTAACAAGGTAAACGTAATGTAATTCTGGGGCAAAACAATTGCATAAAATGTATCAAGGAACAAAAAAAAAAAGCATTATGTTTTCAATGGTTTTGTTTCATTGATACGCCTGATGCGATTTCTTTGCCCCAGAATTGCCACACGTTTGCTTTGTTACATAGACCACATTTGAAGGGATACTTATAAAATTCTCAGAACCGGAAAACTGGGGCAGCCCCAATAAAACAAAATTGAACCAGATATATCAAAGGAAAAACTCCATATGCTTTCAATGGGATTCCTTTTTCTCGATAAATGTATGTATATCTTTATGTGTACAGCAGTAATAGAAGCAGCAATACAACACGGGGTGTAATACATGTTGGCAATAAGCACTTCAAACCAAAAACACAACTTTAGATAAGAGGCCCTGTCCCACAGAGCTTGCGACCTATGTGGTATATTAGGAGAACCCAGAGAGTAAGGTAAGAGACACATACAAGAGGTTGTGGGAGGTACATGTTCAAGGACAAGTACTTTGGAGCAAATAGAATGCTGGATTAATGAGTTGAGTTTTAAGATGGGCCTTCAAGGTGGAGAGAGAAGGTGATGCAGGATATGGAGAGGAAGGGCATTCCAAAGGTGTGGGGCAGTAAGTGAAAAAGGCTTCAGGAGAAGAGAGGGCTTTAGATACAAAAGGGGGAGATAGAATACAACCATGAGCAGAACACTAGAGGCGAGCTGGGTTATAGGGAAGAATTACAGTAGGGCTGAAATGTAAGAAAGGGCATATAGCCTTAAAAGAGAGAGGAAGAAATTGGTAAGTAATACGGGATTTAATGGGAAGCCAGGAGAGGGATTTCAGCATGAGAAAAGCAGAGACAGATTTAAGAGAGAGTGAAGTGACTCTAGCAGCAGCATTTAGGATAGAATATAAGGGAAAAAGGTGACAGACTGGAAGGCCACATAGTAGAAAGTTGCAATAATCAAGACAGGAGAGATTGAGGGTATGCAGGTTTTAGTGTCAGTATCAATTCAAGAAGAGATAGAGAGATAGTCAGAGGAAGAAGCGGCATTAGCAAAACAGATGCTGAAAGTACGATGGGGAGGTAAGAAGGATTCTACGATAGAGCTTTGTGATAAATATCAAGAGTATGGAGAATTTGGAGGAGAAGAGGTTGGTATTAAATGCAACAGAGAGGCCAGATACTATAAGAAGGGGTAATGATCGTGGTTTTTGGCAGCATGAAGGTCATTAGCTTCTTTAGTTAGGACTGTTTCAGTGGAGTGAGCAGTGCAGAAACTAGTGGATCTAAGAGTGCATGAAGTTACGAAAATGGAGCAAGTGAGATTGGAGACAAAAGGCAGGAGAGAAACAGGGTGATTGTTACAGAGAAATAGGTGTAACTATTGCAAGCGGGAAATTAGGTGGTACTAGAGCAGGAGGAGGAGCTGAAAATGTTGGTGAGTATAGGGATTAGAGTGGAAGCAAGAAGATTGAGGAGACGGGAGGGAATGGGGTCAAGATGACAAATTGTAGAGGGTGAGGAGGAGAACAACAGAAACACTTCCTCCTCTGTGACACGGGCAGAAGAATCAAGGCAGGTAGGATGAGATGGTGTGGAGAAACTTGTGGGGAGCGCAGGTATCACCATAAACATGTAAGGGAAAGAGTATCAAAATAGTGCAATATGTCTAAATGAATACAGCAATCTGAGCAGGAATCATGAATGGGAACTCACATTATCCCAGTGGTATTACAGCCTGTATTTGGCAATAGATGCAGTGGGTAGATTCAGCAATGTGCAGGGGGGTCTTGCTTGTACACACTCCCAGATGATAGCAGGACGAACCCTCAATGGAAATGGAAATAAAGACAATTCTAGTGCAACACTGTATGTTCACTATGGATATATTGAAAAGGCAATAAGTATTGCACTTACATGATCAACATGTGCTTAGACACATAACAATTGATGCGCAGCATAGGTGTACTCCATCCACCCCCCTCCCGAGGTCGCGTCGCGTCACTTCCGGTTCGGCCCGTCGCGTCACTTCCGGTTTCGTCGGCGAACGCAGAATGGATCCTCACGGGTTCTGGGGCTAGTCTGGCACACTTCTGAACTGCTGCAGGTTCACGCAACGCGTTTCTCTGCCGTGGCAGCTTCGTCAGGAGTCCGATCTGAAGTGTAAGCTTCTTGGGCCATGTATATATGCCCCTACTTGGCTCTGATTGGATGGATGCTTAATTCTCCACTTCCCATTGGCTGAAAAGGTAGGATGAGAGCTAGGAAGAGGAGGCATAAAAGGGGATACAGAGGCTATGCCTTGGCAAGTGGAATTCACCATAGCTTGAAATAGTATTTAAAGTCTGAGGTGTAGTGGAGAAAGAAAAGCAGCTTGCATATGGATATCTGAGGAGAGTGTCAAAGACAGAGAAAAGGTGGCGTGGCTTTGACTTATGAGTGTTGATGATTGAAGAAATGTAGCTTTGTTTAGCCTGGGAGAGAGCATAGTAGAAACCAGATAGGACACATTTGTAATGGACAAAGTCAGCAAGAGTATGAGATCTCCTCCAGAGGCATTCAGAGGAGTGAGTGCACAGCATGAGTGTAGTTTACCCAGGGTCTTGGTTTAGAGGGGTGAGAGTGCCAGAGTAGAAGATGGGCATAAAGATCAAGGGAGAAGAATAGGCACAGTTGTCATTTTATTTTACAAGGATGTCAGGGTAAGTACAGAAGCAGAGAGAAGAGAGGGAGGAGTGAAAGGTGGAATCTAGAGCAGGTAAGTACACCGAACACAGGTCTCTACAGAAATGAAGAGTAAATAGAGATGATGAAACAGAAAGTTGAGAGAGAGTAAGTGACATGAGGCAGTGGTCAGAGAGAGAGAGAGTACCATTTGTAGTGGCTGCAGTCCATTGGTGAAGATTAGGGAGAGAAAACGGAATGACCAGGTAAATACTGGGATCATCAATATAGTAGTTGAAGTTCCAAGGAGAAGACAATGGGAGTCAAAGGAGATAAATAAGGAGATCCAGGATTGAAAGTCAGATAAAAGGGTAGGTTAGAATGGGAATGAGTAGAGATAGGTGGGTGATAGATGATAGCAACCTGGAGAGGTAGAATAAAAGATGGTATGAGCTTCAAAGGAAGAAAAAAAAAGAGAGGGAGGCAAAGGAAGGGGCAAGTAGTGACAGAGAGGGCAGAGGAGAAGGCCCACATCTCCATCCTTGCTTTTGTGATGTGGGATGTGGGAAAAAGAAAGGTGAGAAAGTAGCTTCCAGTGAAGTAAAACTAAGAGAGTCAAGTTTCAGCTATAGCAAAATGATGCATAAAGCCGGGAGAAGAAATCATGCACAGAGAGGAACCTGTTAGAAAGTGAATGGCAATCCAAAGTGCACCGGAGAAAGTTGAGACAGACAGACAGTGGATGGGTATGAGGTTAGATGGGTTGCTACCATGAGCTAGGAGAAGCATGGAAATAAAGATGTATGAGGAGGATTTTAAGTGTTTGTTTTAGGGCTGGGTGTATTGCTGAGTGGTAAAACTGCAGGTAGAAAATTAATTTATGAGCCTTGAGCTAAGAATAAAATAGCAACCACTGAGATATATAAATGGAGTTAACATGGTAGAGAGGTGGGAAGGAGGAGAAGTACAGTTTGGACAGAAGTGCCTGGAGAGCAGACAGAATAGCAGTTGCGGCCCGGTTGGGTAACTGTGCAAGATACGTGTTGACGGGGGTGATGCAGTTTTTTGCACTGGTTTGCCCTAGTTTTGCATTATACTGCACCTTCTTTAAAGCCATAATGATGGTGGTTTGTTGTGAAATTACAAATAAATTAAAAGACACACTAGGGGTGATACCTCGCAGCACTTAGACTCAATGTATCATTATAATATCACCTTCATTTTCATATTTAATGCCACACTGGTATGTATTCAACAATGACCACAAGCTTTAAAAAATAAATAAATAATAATTAAAAAAAAAATCTTGTTTGTACAGCTTCAGGGGGGCAAACTTTTTCCCCTGTGCCCTCCTGCCTGCTCTCCTCTCCTGCTCGCGCCCCTCCTCTTACCTTGACTCCGGCATCAAATGATGTCACGGGGTCATGTGACGTCGTGTTACGTCACGTGACCCCGTGACGTCATTTGACGCCGCGTTGCCATGGTGACGCGTCGCCCGAAGCCGGCGGTGACAAGGTAAGAGAGCTTACAGAGGCCTTGCACGGTCCACCGGCATTTAATTTAAATGCTTTAGGGAGGAGTGCGGGATCTATGTAAGCGCAGCGCCACTACAGAAAATCTCGCGCCCCCCAGTTTGCGCACCCCTGGCTTAGGTTAAACCAACTTGTACAAAATATTCTGCTATTCAAAAGAACAATCCTCTCAAGTCTATTTACATGTTTCTCTTTCAACAACTCAATCGATTCTCTTTTAAAACACTTCAATGTACAATTGAAAGTATTTTCTGTGGCAGTAAATGATAATAGGTACATGTATTGTATTATCCACTCTTTGAATGCAAATCCTTGGCATTGTAGAATAAAGTACAGTAGGAATAATAAAAGCACAATCGTCTTTTTGTTTATCCTTTCAATACAACACACACACACACACACACACACACACACACACACACACACACACACACACACACACACACACACACACACACACACACACACACACACACACACACGTAATTCTGCAAACTGAAAAGCTTTCCTCATCTGTCATTTTCCTACTGTATCTATACGTTCTTCCTACCTACTAATTAGATTGTAAGCTCTTTGGAGCAGGAACTCCTTTTCCTAAATGTACCTTTTATGTCTGAAGCCCTTCTTCCCATTATGTGTTATTTGTATTATTTGTTATTTATATGATTGTCCCGTGTATTACTGCTGTGAAGCGCTATGTATATTAATGGCGCTATATAAGTAAAGACATACATACATCTGGTATAATAAGGTGTATTTACTTTAAATGAAACTGTAGGTGATTTTTAAGATGACCTCCTGCTTAGCATTTTCAGGGTTTCCCCCCAAGACATTGCAATCTTTATCATTATTATAACGAGTATTAACAGATTTAAATCTCCCCTTATGACCAGACAAGTAGAGGAGGTGATCAGTTTATGAATAATGATGACAATATATTCTTGTGATCAGTAGCCACTTTATCAGTAACATACCAGGTGCACATTCTGCAAACATTAACATCTCAATAACAGCATAAGAATAGTAAATCCTTGTACTGTATATTAGCTAAGTACAGTAAGGATTCTGTAGGCGCTTCCAACCTGGGAAAGAAGTGAGTACATGCTAGGGAGCTTTATTCCGAGAAGACTTGGCTGTACTTATCCATGGTGAGGTATTCATGGCGAAAGTGGGGGAGCAGTCATTTGCATCTCAAGAATATCCAGATTTAGCGTAATAAATAGCAGTTTGCAGTGCATCACTGTAGAACAAAACAACAAAAAGTCCTAAGTCTACATCTAACGTGACATATTATATGGTTAAATACTTATCTGTATATCATCCCATAAGCAAGGGTCAATTAGTTCAATTCTTTAGCTTTGCACAACTAAACTGTCGGCATTCACTAAGCCATGATGCAGGGTTTTGCACTCCTCATCCAGCGCTAAGTCCCATTGCCTATAAAAGTAGTTAACGCGGTATTGGGTTGCAATAACCTGCATCACGGCTTAGTACACCCCAGCCATAATTCCCCAAATAATGTTGTTATGGCTCTTTGATACAGCTTTTCGTGCTGTATCCTTAGATTGTAAGCTCTTTGGGGCAGGAACTCCTTTAGTATATCTGAAGCACTTCTTCCCATCATGTGTTATTCGTATTATTTGTTATTTATATGATGATGTCACGTCTATGACTGCTGTGTGTACATTAATGGCGCTATATAAATAAAGATATACATACATCAATTTATAACCAATTCCTCAGATACAAAAATATTACAAAAATCCCTGCTATGCTTTGTGATGTCGATATAGAAGAGCCGATTAAAATAATGTTCTATTGAATAATAATATTGAAAAATAAACAAATACTGAACCCAAAAAATTGTTATCATTTAACTGTTGTGCCATGTCCCTTATCACCCCTTTTTATTTTTTATATCCCTTAATCCCCCATCATCCCCCCCTCCCCAATATATACATAATTCAAAACTCTGTAATGTTATCTGTTGTTGTTGTTTTATAAAATAAATAAAAATACAAAGTTGAAGAAAGAAAAAAATCCTGTTAAAATGTTAAAAAAATTAAATAAACACGGAAAGCCCCATTGACTTTAATCCGTAAATCTTATTCTGGTGAGAGCTATATCAATATATTTAAATGCAAGTTATTAACATATACATACATACATTTTTATATATATATATATATATATATATATATATATATATATATATATATATATATATATAATACTGAGTTAAGTTATGGTGAGTAAAAAAAGTGACAAAAACCCTCCACAGGAAAGCAAATATGCAAATATAGCTGTGTGCTCATCTGCATGTCTAAGGCAGGTCTGCAACCCCACCTTTCCCCATTATCACCCAACATACAGCACTTCCACTGCAGCAAGGGATTCTGGGAAATGACATGCAAATGAGCGCACACAGTGTCACTTTTTGCCTCAATAACCATTTTTAACATGGTTCCCTATAGGCTTAAGCTTGCTGCATGGTCACAGCTTTGAGCACAGCCAGGGTTAAGGTGCATACCCAGAAAACCACCCACAGACAGCTGTTTCGACCTTGATGGGTCTCATCAGTGTGGGGTTGATTTTACTGGGAATGCAAGAGAGGCTATGGGATAGGCTAAACCATAATACTGAGTTAAGTTATGGTGAGTAAAAAAAGTGACAAAAACCCTCCACAGGAAAGCAAATATGCAAATATAGCTGTGTGCTCATCTGCATGTCTTAGGCAGGTCTGCAACCCCACCTTTCCCCATTATCACCCAACATACAGCACTTTAGGGAACCATGTTAAAAATGGTTATTGAGGCAAAAAGTGACACTGTGTGCGCTCATTTGCATGTCATTTCCCAGAATCCCTTGCTGCAGTGGAAGTGCTGTATGTTGGGTGATAATGGGGAAAGGTGGGGTTGCAGACCTGCCTAAGACATGCAGATGAGCACACAGCTATATTTGCATATATATATATATATATATATATATATATATATATATATATATTATATATATATATACTATACCGCATAAATCAATCTCAAGTGGCTGGTGTGCACTGGAACGTGTGTTGTGCCACTAATGAAACATATTCATATTTAACACATGTTTGACCTTTTTCTATAAAATGTGGTAGCGTTGATCCAGCAATTGGGCTTTCTGTGCGATACTGTGGCCATCGAATCGGAGCTACAGTATCACACTTTATAGAAAAGGGTCCCTAGAAATGTTAATAAAACATTGGCTAAATCAAATACCATGCTACTGCTAAATGGTGCGGTATGTTTATTTCTGGTGGGTATTGTGGTAATCTTTATTATTGTGTAAAAACAACATAAGAAAAGTAGTTTGCATTAATAATTGGTGCACATAAGGTCTGTCCAGCCACTTGACAGATTATCCTTATATAGCCCCACTGAGGTGAATTTAACGTATGTAGGTGTGAAAATCACGAGGCGGGTAGAGGAGTTCAGAACAAGTGTGAAATACAATGATAGACAGTGCAATGGTGAAATAAACAAATACTTATTGCAATGGTGGTTTGTTTACTTTGTATGTTTTCATGGTAGCCCATTACTCCTTTGAACGGAGACAGTCTTGAGTTATTACATGCATGCAGTATATGCAACTTAAAGCAGGAAGGTACAAGTCCCATTAGTGCTTGATTTTTATTAAGATGCCCCAAATATACAATTAAAAGCCTCAAAACTTCTTCTCTGCCAGTAATCTAGTAAACCACCAGAACTGTAGCAATCTGGCCCAGTAAGAGCAACCTACTGAATTTCCCTTCACCCATCTACTGTACCAAGGAAACAGTCGGGGCACTCTGGGGATGCAACACCTCTATATCCTGGAAGCTAGGGGATAACATGTTAGTAAATCCATTGGCAACAAGCAGGGCCCAGGTAGCTACAGTTTACTTAAAATGACAGTGATTCTGGCTGTCTGACAAAAAAGCAAAAATACACACATTATTTAACTTTGTGAGATGTTTTGTTGCTCACTTGTTCTTTTTCTTAATCCAACATACAAAGTATTCTGGAAAGAAAACTTGCCGGATTAACATTTACAAAAAACCCTGTACAGAAATTCTGAGCAAAGTGCTGTAGTAATACACGACCGGCCAGTAGTTTCTGATAAAACTAAAACTCATTTATTTTTTTTGTTTGTACTCTGCTTATATTGACAGAGCTTTCACCCAAGATATATATCTCCATTTCTTGCTGCCTTCTATCATTCGTCATTTTTTTGCCACTGCAAAATACAAATAAATACAAACTATACTAGACCTAACATCAACCTTGGAAGATGTAAGCCGTGTGCAAACCTTTTTTTTTCAAATGCGATAAAATCTTGCCTATAACCATGTCCAACCTTTTCAGCAGCAAGTCCAGATGGCTTTGCAGCCTGTACAACAGACTTTACGCACTGAAGCCTTTCTAAGTGCTGGCATATCTTTGTATCTCTGTTGTGGTAAATGCACAACGAAAGGTGTAAAGAAAATGGTTTCACATTAAAGTTCCTCAGGAGCAAAACACTCAAGAAAAAGCAAATTATACCTGTTGGACTGATGTTTTTACAGCACAAAAAAAAAAAAAGCATTAGCAGGGATTCTTGCACACACAGGACCATTCGTATTGCGGTGAACAGCACAGTCATAAGATTGGAGAAAGTTATACATTATTGTAGTGTTGTTGCTGGGTAATTGGGTGTACAGTGCAAAATAATCCCAATGCCATTTCTGCCCACAGCCGGTCCTCGCTTATCCGACGTAATGCGCCCCACAAACCACCTTCGGATAACGGACCGTCGGATAGCGGGCCCATGTTAATCGGTGGTGGTGACCGTCGGATAAGCAGGTCTGAGGCCGGATAATGTGTCCAGTGGACTGCATTATGCGGAGTCGGGTAAGGCATTGGACGGAAAGCGGGACGTTGGATACCGAAGACCACCTACTATTAGGCAATCATTTTCATCCCAACCAAACATAACTTTACAATTGGATGTTTAATGCTCCCAGTACTCAATAACCTACACCCTGTAAAACAGAACTTTTTAAAATACAAGAAAGTGAATATGACCCAAAACTGCCCACATGCCTCCAGTGTCGTGTTTTAGTTACTTCAGTTACACTCTATCATGTGTTTGAGTGTGATTTACAAGCAAATAAATGCAATCTAACCTTCAGACTTTATTTAACTTGTATGCCCACTTCTCAAAGGGATCCGAGCCTAAATGGGATCTTCAATAACACCCAAATTGCACTAAACACTTGCTCAATTTGTCAACATCAAGCCATCACATATTTAATGACTCACAGCTTTAAAAGCAAAGCACCGGTGAGATTCAAAGGTGAAAACAGCTGTCTGTGAGCAGGTTTGCTGGCAATGCACTTCTTTTAGCCAGGCTTTGCTATAAAAGCAGTATGAGACAGCAGGCATATGGTAAGCTTAAAGGGATCTACGTTAAAGTGGATAAGAAGCAAAAAGGGATGCACTGAGTGCTCATTCACATGTCGTTACCCAGAATCCCTGGCTGCAGGGGAAGCACTGTATTCTGTGTGATTATGGGGTAAGGCAGGGGAGCACAAACTTTTGGAGCTGGGCCCCCTGACTGCATCCCCATGTGCTCGCTCCCCCCTTATCTTTTTACCGGTGTCAGATGACATCGCGGGTGACATCACATGACCCCCTTGCCATGGCGATGGGCGTCAAATGACGCTGCATTGCCATGGCGACGCAGTACAACAATGTTTCTGAATCCCGGTAAGTAGGTTACAGAGACCTCGCGCGATCCCCCGGCATTTAATTTAAATGCCTTGGGTAAGAGCGCGGGGCCTCTGCAACCGCCCGCCCCCCCCCCAAAAAAAATCCCACACCTCCCAGTTTGCGTACTCTTGGGGTAAGGCATGTTTGGCGACCTTAGTGGGATATATGATTGTGTTTGTAAGTGGTTTTATTATTACTGTATTATATGTAGCTGCGGGACTTGGATAAATAACCCCCTTTGTTCTCCTTTACTTCAGCTTTCCTTTAACCCAGGAGTAGTCAACTCCAGTCATCAAGAGCTACCAATGAGTCAGGTGCTCATGATACCCCTGCTTCAGCACAGGTGGCTCAATCAGAGGCTCAGTCAGGTGTCCAGGATATCCCTGCTTCAGCACTGGTGGCTCTGTCTTTGACTGAGCCACTGATTGAGCCACATGTGCTGAAGCAGGGATATCACGAACACCTGCCCTGTTGGCAGCTCTTGATGGCTGGAGTTGGCTACTCCTACTTTAACCCCTGTACTGCCAGGGCATCCTGCAGCAAAAGGCGTCATCTCACGAGCAACGCGAATGCACTGGGAGAAATGAGGACGCATGCACGTGAAACAGGCACCAGCACAAAGCAGACCTTAACTTCGAATAATATCTTACCAAATATGCACAACAACCTCATCCATTTCCTGCAGCTCGAGGCGCACATCATGGCTGAGTAAGTGCAAAGCATACTTGGTGTCATTTTTGGCACGGTCACTGTTTCTAAAGCCTTCAAGCAAGCCATACATCATAAAATATTGATATGGTTTCAGTAGACTGCTGCACATGACATTTGATTTATGGCTGTAGGTGATCCTTCTTTTTTTTTTTTTAATTCTAAACAGTCAGCGAAGGATCAAAAGCAAAATGTCATATTTGCACTGTGCAGAGTACAGTGGTGAAAAATCCCTCTCTCCCCCCCCCAAAAAAAATATGAGCCATATACTTGCAAAACTATGCGTTTCAGAATCTTATTGAGCTCAGACGGTCTCTGTAATTAGTCATCGCATAACGATTTCTACCAAACGTTACAAATATTTATCGCATTAGACATCAGCTTCCAGAATATTGCATTCATTTAGACTTTTCACGTTCCAATGATTTTGTATTATTCCCATCGACAGAAATAAATGAAGAAAATGTTTTAGACTACACATGAAAGCATGTAAAAATCAATAACTGGATTCTAAAAGGATTTAATATGCCTTGAATACATTTATTTTAAAATTGTTTCTTTAAATAGCTTTTCTCCCAGCATAACATTTTTTTTTTTTGAATAGTCAAATATAGAGCATTAAGGCTATAATTACCATTTTAATTATACCTCAATCATCAAATCTACTTTGCATAGAAATTAAAGCTTTTATGTTATGATTTTTGGTACCAAAAGTAAAAAATATTCTGCAGCAAATAATACTAAAATAGTCAGTATAAGATGCATCAACACTATAGCAATTTTATAGCCTTAAGAAGACTTTTAATAGGTCTAACCAGGAAGCTATACTGTTATTACACTTGCAACCTGAAACCCTTGCAACCCTCTCTTTGACCCTTATTCAATATGCAAAGAAGCTACTACCCTGTGCTAGACAAGATTTTAGTGCCATTCATTTCAATGGTGCTGATCTGAACTGTTTTCCAAATCGGGAAGTAACTTCAGGCCAAATCTTGTGGGTCCCACAAACCAATAGGAAGATGCAACATAAACCATTAACAACAGTAATTACTTACAGGGCAGGCTTGATGGCGGTGCCACCGGTAGAACTGCACGGAGCACCGCGGTTACAGAGGCTCCTGTGAAGGTAGGTCACTTTACCCTGTGTCCAATCAAGAGGCACAGGGGCGGTGCCAACTGGAAGTTGCAAAGAGCAGTGTCACTTCCTATTTAGTCTGACAAGAGTGTGTCCACAGTGTGACAAGTTATGAGTTAGCTAGTGAGGAGAGTGAGCAGCCCATGAGTAGAGCTGATAGGAGATAGTGAGGTGGACCAAATACCTCTCACCCTGCTTAGGGGTGAGGGAAGAGCTAGCCCCACTCTGGCCGGCCCTGAGTCCAGAGTGGAGACAGGGACCATCCTAACGTAGAAAAGCTAGTGGGCTGTATATATATTGATTGTACCTGTTTGCTGCTGCTGCAGATTGAATAAAAGAGTCTGCTGTTAAAAGGATCTATTGTGTGAGACTGGAATCTCTCATCCCTGGGAGGGGGTTTCTGTGGTAGGGACTCCACCCCGCATCCCTGGGGATGGAGGCGCTGCACCATTGAAGAAGAACGAAGGCATCCACCCCAGAAACCTGTCCTGTTGTTCCCCCATGTCACCACGGGAGACTCAGGCCCTCCTGTTGCAACCAGGTATTCACCACACTAAGACATGTAGCCAGACCACAGAACACTTTAGGGGGCCCGATCTGCGATTGGGTGGGGGTCGATGGGTTACACTGTATCTGAACAGTAATCTTACATATTGTCACATTGTGGTAAGAAACCATACATGATGGTGTTGTTACTAGTAGGTCAACTTGTATGGCAATAATTAGTTACTTTGTATGACTGACGTAGCAGATTAGCAGTTCAATCCTGAAAACTAGGACTGGGTGTTGCAAGTGCAAGCTAGGGTAAATGTATATTATCCAAAGTCCCTATTAAGTTTATTAGAAAGAGCATCAAATGAATCAAAGGTGGACATGCAAAGTGTTAGGTCCCTGTCAAACTCTCATTCATATGTATACCACTGTCTGCTGCATATAAGAACCTAATAAACAGCCCGTTAGGTCAGCTATCATGACTGATAATTAGTGTACCAGACCGTAACACAGTAAAGTGTGCTGTCTCTAGAGAGGGCTACACCAGTCAGTGTATTTAGGCGATTCACGGGGGTGGAGTTGTTAAAGAGCCAAAGTGCTCAATATTGGGTGTTGGTGGTGGTAAGGCACGGTGTCCATCTCACACTGTATCAAACGTATAGCCTTGGTATTCTATACCAATGCCACTGAATTGTAAAAGGTAGAAACACAGCCTCCAGGGAATGCAACGGAGATTAATCTGTTTTTCTCTGTAAATCTTACTTCTTTATATTTTATATGCATTTTCTAACTTTATCATTTTGAAGTAGTTTTTGTGGATTCTACATGTAAAGTCTAATTAGAAAGCATTGTGGAGTACGCTCAGGTGCCAACACAATGTGAAACATGTGCAGGGGGAGAATATTTTTGCAAACCACTGTATGTATGTATATATATATATATATATATATATATATATATATATATATATATATATATATATATATATATATATACAGTGGTCGACAAATCACCAAAAAATCTACTCGCCGAACAAAAAAATATACTCGCCACCTAGTACCACACGTGTGCTGCTTGGGCCAATAGGAACTCGCCACAATGTTAAATCCACTCGCCCGGGGCGTGCAAATGTATAGGTTTGTGTCAAACACTGTATATATATATATATATATATATATATATATATATATGTGTAGAGGTATCAGTACCGTGTTAACCAAGCTTCAATAATCAAAAAATAAATTGATGATACCGTTCTGTGGCTAACTAAATGCTTTTATTTGTGCGAGCTTTCGAGATACACTGATCTCTTCTTCCGGCGATGTTACAATGAATGAAGCAAGCAAAGGGTATACTTAAAAAAAGTGTCTATTGGAATGTTATCTGTGCTTGTCCTTCCCCCGGTGTGGATGAGATTTATGGCTAGAGGTGTTAAATGGTTCCTGAAAGTAAGTGATGTAAGAGTGTGTGTGTGAATATAAATGAATGGAGAGCCCACAGTGTATACAGTGCTTAACAAAAGAGGTGTGTGGAGTGGGAGTTAATATGAATAGTGTGGTAGGTGTGGAAATGTGAGAGATAGTAGCATAACTAAAAGTGTGTGTGGATACTTTGTGGTCCCAATTGGTGTATAGGGATGGAAAAACAAGGAGTATTAGTATGTGTAAGAGACAGCTGTGTGTGCATACATATAGCACAGTATGTACAGACATGGCCTTTAGCGCTCATGGGAAGAGAGTTCACTTGTGTCAGTAATGACTCATAAAATTTCGATCTCTGTTTGGCCACCGTTAAGTGTCCCGAACAGTTGCATAAATTTGTATTCATGCAACCGTCTCTCTTTCGGTGTTTTAAGATTACCTTTGAGTATGGCAACCCTCAGATCGTTCATCTTATGGCCAGAGTCAGAAAAATGTTCGCCGACAGGACTGTCTCTTGTTCCGCGTGTGATGCTGTGGCGATGCAGGTTCATTCTCTTGTTTAGCCCCTGTCCCGTCTCACCTATGTAGTAGCAGCCTCCTGGGAATTTCATGCACATGATGAGGTACACGACATTGCTGGAGGAACAGGTGAACCTTCCTCTGATTTTGTATTCCTGATTCCTGTGTGGTATTTGTATTGTGTCCGCTGTGTAGAGCATTGCGCAGGTTTTGCATCTTGGGTCCTGGCATGGTTTCGTCCATTCAGCAGTACAACAAATAAAAGCATTTCGTTAGCCACAGAACGGTATCATCTATTTATTTTTTTATTTTATATATATATATATAGTATATATATATAGTATATATATATGTATATATATATATATATATAGTATATATATATATATATATATATAAATATATATATATATATATATATATAACCAGACACAAAGTAATTTATGGTGAGTAAAGAAGTGACTACATCCCTTCACCATAAAGGACATAAAAATACCACTTGTGAGCACATTCATATGTCTGAGACAGGTCCAAAAATCTGCCTTTCCCTATCGTCTCTTATCATATAATGCTAAGAAGTGCATGGCCAGTAAACCTACTATACAGTGAAAAGGAAAAAAGATGGCGCTAAATGAACTTGCAACAATGGTAGTTATGGTTCTGTTATCACTATATAAATGGAATGACGCCTGCTGCTGAGGTATATTAGTGAGGATGTTTTTTTTCATTTTTTCCCCATATAGATATCTAGTAGGTATATATCTATAGATATATCTATCTATATATCTCTCACTCTATATATATATATATATATATATATAAATATATATAAATATAAATATATATATATACATATATATATATATATATATATATATATATATATATATATATATATATATATATATATATATATATATATAGACACGGTGTGCTCATTTGCATGTCATTTCCCAGAATCCCTTGCTGCAGTGGAAACACTGTATGCTAGGTGATAATGGTGAAATAATAGGAAAGTGCTAGGGCGCTCCAATGTGACTCACAGTAATGTATAGCGTGTTCAATTAACCAAGCACATAATAAGGCCGAAAATGAAAAACAATACTGGCCCAATAATGAATGCTGCAGCTCAACCCGAAGAGGCTCGTCCAACAGTCCTCGAATGGTGTATGGTGTATGGAAAGGAATAGGGGAGCGCAAATGTGATATAAAGACAAATATACCACACTTATTAGTATAGACTTGTATCAACCCAAAACAGCTAGACAGCTATGGTAAAAAATGCAGTCTGCAAACACTAATGTGGGGATGTGCAGAGGTGAATGCACTACATGCCCCAGTGGACCGTGACACCAACACTGTAATATCAGATATAGAACTGAATATAAATATATATGGTATAAACTCACACGGCCATGTGAGTCTGTTCTTAAAAAGGTATCTTTAGCACAAGATCTGACAGTCCCGTCCCTCTCTGAAGATGGACCCTCGTGGTAGGACAAGTACCCATATGAATGGAAGATATCCAAATGATGTGGTTAAAACACAGAATTTATTGCTTAAAAAATGAGTGCTACAATGAACTCACATAAAAAGAAACGTCGATGCACCTGTCTGCTCGGGGCTGCGTCTCGCTAGAAGCTCCTCCGCCTACACATTCCCTTTTGTTGAAGCCTCTGGGAACTGTCCCTTTCCCAATGTCCAGGCCCACCCAAAAGTGTAGGGAGTAGCGCTGCCCTGTGAGCTGTTGGTGCACTTTGTTGAGGTACCTGCCAAGTACTCCAGTACTCAGTGCAGCCGACTTAGCATGAGGATCCGTCTGATCCAGCGACGTGTCCTCCACGATGGCGTCCACCTCTGCATTGGGTGGACTCTGGTAGGAGGGTCTCACCTTTTAAGATTCTCTGATAACACTGTGGTGGTCTGGTCCCAGACCACAGGCCGCGATCACCGCACGGCGTCTTCCTTGTGTCCCTGACACTACTGTATAATGGGGAAGCGTCCCTATCTAAGGGGGCTATCTGGACCTAAGGGGATTCTCTGGCCTAGTCTGAGTGCCACTGACACTCAGACCCTAACTTCCCCTTGTCTGTCCTGGCTCCAACTGATGCCTCACGCTCAAAGCGCGCCAAATGTAGCCAACTGTTGCAGGGGAATCCTGGCAGCCCTATTGGTTGAGCCTTGCCGTGTGACTGCAGCCTCCTGGGGCATTCTGGGAATTGTAGTTCCCCTGCGGAGCACTATTTAACATGGCCGCTGCTGCTGCTGCTGCTGCTGATCAGCGAGCATGTGCAATGCTCTGTAATGGTTGCCGGGGTATTTGAACTCCTCTGCGCATGCACGGCTGCTTCTGCGCTTGCGTGGCAATTGCAAGATGGCGGCGCCCTGTAAGAGGTGCTGCCGCGGAGCTCCGTCGACCCGGTCGCCCTAGCGGCATACTCTGCTCCTCCTGCAGCCGCCCTGCACCTCGCCACCCCAACCAGAGTCAAGGGGGAATCCCAGACCGCAACCGCAGCCGCCTTAGCCTCCCCCTGCCCGAATCAGAGGTTGGGGGGGGGGGGGGAGCAGGGGGACACACCAACGGACACACACGGATGGATGGACAGATGGACACGGACACACACAGTGAAAAAGGCAACAAAAAACCTCCACCATTAGCATATAGCCAATAAAGAATATCACTTGTGAGCACATTCACATGTCTTAGACAGGTCTGCAACCCTGCCTTTCAACCATTATCACTTAGCATACAGTGCTCCCACTGCAGCAAGGGATTCTGGGAAATGACATGCAAATGAGCACACAATGAGTCACTATATATATATATATATATATATATATATATATATATACACACACACATACACACACGCACATAAAGTGTATGTATTAATATTTTTTACATTTCTTTACATTTCTGAAAAATATGAATATTATTATCTCTTGATTTCAAGTGGCTTTGGCTTTTACATCAAAGACACAAAGTGCTACTAAGGAAATGATTATTGATTAACACAACATGGAATAAGGTGTGTGACAGTTCACCGTTTCAATGATATATGTATCCCCACATATATTTTCAGGAATTGCCATGTGATTAATCCTGGCTTGCATTACCCCAAGAGATTCCTCGGAGGTCATCAGTCGCCTGTTTTAACTCCCCTCCTCTTCCTCAAATAATTACAAAAGGATTGCACTGTTTTCATTTACACAGCAGCATCTTGGGACACTTACTTGGCTACTCTTTATATCCTGTGTCAAATATTCCCAGTAAGGTTGTTTTTGAATTACCATTTGAAAAGAAGTCTTGCCAGAAAACAGCATGGAGCATAGCTACAGTAGCTTTGTCAAATACTGCTTTTTTTTTTGCAGTAGTGTTAAAGCGAAAAAAAATGCTCTACAATGTTCATTTATACACATCTTATTCTAAGCAGAAATATTACTCAAAGCTCCTGTCTAGCCAAAATGTTTTATATATTCTTTTGTAACAAAGAAAGGCAAACTGCTCCTAAAATATTCAGCATCCTGATTGTATTGTTTCCTCATTAGACCTGTGACACACACTAAATCAATGAATCCTTGGTCAGCGAAATCTTTATACCACGCAAAGGAAATAATTTTCATATACAGTTGTAGCCATCGTGATGGGGCCTTCCGTATCGCCTGGTCCCACGGCAGCCAGTGTTGGACACACACTCTGGGGAAGATGACTGGAACACCTCGGTACCGCTGGTGGCGGCTTGCAGGCAGCGGCCCCACTCCTGCACCACCAGCGGAAGTGCCTCAGCCTCCTCCTGGGCGGTCATCTCACCAGGTAAGTCTCTTGTAGGTTATTGAACAGGAACACACGGTTCCCTTGGAGCGTCCGCTCCTGATCCTGCGATCCAATCTGCACAATGCTGGAGATAAGCCGCATCTTCCATCTGGCCTGGTAGGGGTGAAAGCAACACCTTGGGCTTTAGGTGGGGAGTCCCACATCGCTGGCATTTGGATTTCAGGCTCAGGTCTCCGCCTGGGCAATCACAGTTGTGGCAAATGCACTGTAGGAAGCTCTCCCCATTCACTTGTACTACCAGGAAGCCTCCTGTTCTACAGTGTATTCTATGATATTGTGCACTCAGCAATGGTAGGGATGTTGAGAGGGAACAGTGTTAGTTAGCTCCTACTCCTTGCCTCACCATGCGCAACTGAGGGTGCGGTAGCTCACGTCCGGCTACGCCCCTAGTGGTGACACGCAATAGCTCATTAACATTTTGCCTTCTCCCCCTGGTGGACCCAGGAGTACAGGCACACTATAGATGGGCACGGCTTCGGCTTTCACTCCGAACCAAGCACGTTTCAGGGTGCGGCTTCAGCTTCGCGCCAAGCCCTGCACAATTTTGCAAAGAAACCTTGCAACTCTGCAAACCTTGCCATGCGGCTCTCCCGTTTTTGGCGGGAACTGCTCTTTCACTTGCCGTATTGCTACAGCTAGTTTAAAATGGAGGTTCTGGCTTCCCGATCTTCGAGAGCCCCCCCTGAGACCCTACACATAGGTGGACAGTTCTGCACACCGCAGCTCCCTGTGCCGGGGACCGCTATAGTATTGTTGCAGCTCCTCAACGTAGGGCCTGGCTTCTTGACGGTGAAGAGACCCTCCTCGGACTCAACCCACGCATACTGTACTTAGTTCAGGAATAGCGTTACACAGTGCAGTTCCCTGGGTGTGCCCCGGGGAATGACCCCCACACCCCTTTATAGTAATAGAACGCACGGCAGCCTCCTGGGCGGGGACTGCCATAGTATAGCTGCAGCTCCTCAAACAGAGGTCCTGGCTGCTTGAAGGTCAAATAAATAAATATAAATAAATAAATAAATGATTTATTAAAATGTAAATATTGAATCACACCTTTAAAACTCCACTTAAAGCCAGTCACGTTTTAAGAATGAGAGAATGATACAAATGTTATGTTACTAACACATCAAATTAAAAAGAAATCTCCTTTTCACAGACTGTCAGGGTATAAAAGTTGAGTTTAACCGTTTAAGCTCTAGAAGGCTATGGGAGGCATTGCACAGGTGTAGATCTCTATGGAACTAGAGTAGTTAATGTACAAAATGTATTTTGGCTTCAGTACAAATGCAACAAAGAGGTTGGACAATTTAATCTGGGACTGGTCATTAATCTGTCAACACTAAGTATCCGCTTTATAATGATGGCTATAATGTCCTTTGAGCAGTGCATTATGCAAAAATGATTTGTTCTGAACTCTTTGTATTCTCCCCTATCAATCTATCTGACTAAATAAATGAGAATTTAGAAAATGCAAATGTTTCCATCAAATCCAGGAAAGTGTTTCTTTTTTAATTTTTATGTGAGGTAGTGCGTGGCTCTAGTTTTTATAACACCTGCATAATTATTTCTTAAATTAGGAATTATTTTTCAAAGGAATTATTTTCATTCTTTTAACATGTGTGCAGTACCTTTACAAAAAAGTTCCCTTCATTTATTTGTACATGTTTGGGCTCTTCACATTAACCGTTAAAGTGCTCTAATGACCTATTTCATGGGCTCAAGCTCGTTTTTTGGAGGAACAGCCAGCCTGATCGAAACAGACGTGGAGCCCCCTCCACTTCCGTACCCCAGTATCCGGGCGCCAGTCACATCAGCTGATCCCTCCAGGAGCAATCATACTGTATGACGCGGAAGTGCTGGAGGTCCGGATCCTGGTACTCCAAAGGTTACGCACACTACCACTGCTTTTTTCAAAAGCGCTTTAACCAATGAGAATAATAATTTGCGTACATGAATTCTTGATTCATTTTGGAAAAAATCTTGAAGCATGGTAACTGGAATTCATAATATATTAAGCAGCTAAAGTAAGCTGTGCAAGCCTCTTACCAAATGTGGACCTAGTCAATTAAAGTCTGTAGACATGGTTGAACTCGATGGACATATTTCTTTTTTCAACCACATCTACGATGTAACTACAGTATATAGTCTAGTTCAGGGGTGCGCAATCTTTTTTCCCTGCGCCCCCCCGCCGGCTGTCCCCTCACTCCCGCGCCCCCCTCCCAACCCCAACTTACCCGCGCTCCGGCGTAATGACGTCACGTTGCCATAGCAACGTGACGTCACATGACCTCGCAGCGTCATTTTGACGCCGCGTTGCCATGGCGACACAGGGAGGAAGCCGCCGGAGCTACGGTAAGTTAGGTTTACAGAGGCCCTGCAGCTCCCCTGGCACTTAATTTAAGTGCCTTCGGGAAGCGCGCGGGGCCTCTGTAAACCCCGCGCCCCCCGTCGGCAGTGTCGCGCCCCCCCTGGGGGTCGCGCCCCACAGTTTGCGCACCGCTGGTCTAGTTCATAATAGCATATAATGCACACTGAGTGTAAAGTCACATTTGTGTTCATAAATGGGTGAAGCCAGGGAAATCCCCCCCAAAAAGAACCTATGGATTAACTTCTTTGTTACTACAGTAGATCAGATTTGCATGCATCTCATTGCTATGCTCTGCATGCACATATATAATGATGCACATGAGAAGAATTCAATGCAAAGTACCTTAGACACTTTCACACTGTCACACTGCAACACATATCCCAGGTGACTATTTTTATGAGCCAAGTAGGATATCAATAGCGATTAAATGTTAAAGGTAATCTATTCTGGTAGTTTAGCATCTACTAGCTCCTGACAGTATTTTCTACACCTTGATCTATTGCCTCACATCTCCTTTCAAAATCAAAAAGTTAAAATATTGGGGGTGTTTTTACACGGAGGTATTTTTATTCTGAATTTCATTCGATTTTGTTGCCGTCACATTAGTCATTAAAAATACTATCTAGCCACAAGAAGTATTAATATCATACATTACCATTACAGTTCATCAAACATATGAAAGCAGCCCAGCAAAACACAGGGGATTCAGAAATCAATCATGGGGCCACAATCTGTATTTGTAAAACAAAGCCAGGCTATCTTTCATTTTAATATACAGAACTGCTACCCAACTTAATTATAGGCACTGATTATAGGTCGTCAAAATTATCCGAAGAGGCAGGTGTTTGGACATAAACCTGTGTTTTGCCGACATAAATATAAATATATAAAACCAATTTAAATATATATCGTAATTATTTAAAGAAGTTAGAAAGTTAAAAGTAAAAAAAAAAAAAATCCATTACTTTTTAAGTCCATATACAGTTTATGAGTAAATTATATAAATAGACAAGCTTTGAAAATATGCCTATTTTAATTTAATCGACTAATGGAATTTCTCTCTAAATTCATGAAGCTTATCATGCATATTACCCAAATCCTTTGACTGTAGTGCAATAAAGCCACTGCCGAAATCTCAGCTGAAGTTTAGCACATCTACTCGAGGAAAAACGTTAGTCATATAAAATATTGATGCTAGTGAGGATGTTCAAATACTATCAAAAATGACATAAGCAATAAAAAATAGATGACAGGAAAGAAGAAGACGTGAATTATGGCTGGCGGCAAAGTGGTAGTATTTATTCCAATTGGAATTAGAAGAAATGAGGGGTGTCAAGAACACAGCTAACTCACATTACTTGAACAGTTAGTATTTTTTTTGTACAGTACCTGAAACAATACTGAACAATTCATTAACACATACTTGAAGGGGCCTATTCTAGTAGCACCGAAGCTGGCCGTGGCAAGTCGCACGGTTTGGCATGGTCAGAAGTACGGTAGCGAATTAAATGAGAGATACAGTAAACCCTATTCCCTATTGCAAATCGCATCATCTAAATTGCTTCTGTAAAAAGTGATAAACCGCATGGTTTAACAGCCAAACCGCACGGCTTGTACTTGCTTTAGAAGCGGAATGACCTGAGCTGGTGCTAACTCTATCCTCAGTCTGACTTATGGGTTTTGCTTTCTCAGCCAAACCAATATTTCAGGCCCTGGATGCAACTTGCAATACCAATATCGCCCCCTGGATGCAACTCGCAATACCAATATCGCCCCCTGGATGCAACTCGCAATACCAATATCGCCCCCTGGATGAAACTCTCAATACCAATATCGCACCCTGGATGCAACTCGCAATACCAATATCGCCCCCTGGATGCAACTCGCAATACCAATATCGCCCCCTGGATGCAACTCGCAATACCAATATCGCCCCCTGGAAGCAACTCGCAATACCAATATCGCCCCCTGGATGCAACTCGCAATACCAATATCACCCCCTGGATGCAACTCGCAATACCAATATCGCCCCCTGGATGCAATTCGCAATACCAATATCGACCCCCCTTGAGGTGGCGTGACAAAAATGGGAGCTTTTAGAAGCGGTTTGCATAACGGAGCTACGGGTAAAAAAATTAAAAAAAAATGCACGTTTGAGGCTTTTTTAACAAACCGATTGGATTGGCAGAGTCTGAGTGAAACTGCTTCTGAAAAAAAGCCTTTTAGACATAGATTGGATGTGCGAGAAGGGCTTACAGAATAGCAAAGCCTGCCAAACCGCTTCAAAAGTGCACTTTAGAAGTTTTGTATCCCACTTCGGAGCTACGAGAATAGGTTCCGAAGTGTTCATTGATTGAATTTTTTCTCTTGTTGGAGTTTCAATGTGTCCTGCTAGTACACAGTGCTGCGTGTGTGCGTGTGTGCGTGCGTGTGCGTGCGTGTGCATGCGTGTGCGTGCGTGCGTGTGTGTAGCGGCAGAAAAGGATATTTTTCGCCTAGTTTGCAACCTTTAAGAGAAAGTTTTGCACATTTTTAGAATATAGCAGAGAATTCGCTAATAGGTGCAGTTAAAACTGAAAGGTTTTCATTTTGTTTTGTAAAATAGGTATTAAGTGCCTGGGTTTAAACAAAAAAAAAGTATTTCTAAAGCAGCACTGCTCAGGAATGGGTCTCGTCAAAAGACATCCTAAGAATAAGCTAAATTTAGCAGAGAATTCCAGGTGCAGAACGTTTCGGGGAATCCCCTTCCACCAGTGTGAATATTTCAGCTAAGGAAGGGGGTTCCTTGAAACATTCTGCGCCTTAAATTCTCTGCTAAATAAAGCTTATATTGTAAAGATGTCTTTTGACAAGAACATTTCCTGAGCAGTGTGGCTTCAGAAAGACTTTTTATAGTACTTCAATCCATGGCAGAAGTGGGATCCCAGCCATACCTCTAAGCCAGCACCAGAACTTATATCTACAATCCTATAGATACTTGAAAAGAAGGAGTGCGGTAAGATCAACCTACTTTGTTAAAACAGTGAATCATGCAATGGCACTATTAGACGCGGCCGTTTCAGCACAGATATTCTGCTGCCGAAGGACACTTGGCCATCACTATTTTGGCAATCCCCCCTCCAGTGCCACGTACATGTAATTTTTTCCTGCATTAGCAAACGAGCGCGCACCCCGGGGGGCCCAAAATCACCCGCAGGCAGCCGGCGAAAGGCACAAGGAGCGTCCCTGGCAAGAATGATTCAACCGGACACTGCATCTGTATGTGAGGTGCTCAGGGTAGAATACAGAGTTAATGACGTGCTATCCTACCACAGTGAGGAAGGGGATCCCCTACTGGGACCCTGGAAAACTAGGGATTGAGAATCTCATAAGAAGCATGGTTAACAATGTCATGAATTAAAGAAACCCATTTCATGTGTAGCAGGGTAGTCTTCCTTACCTCTGAGGGAAGCTGATGCAGCTCTTCAGATTCCAATACGGAGGTGCGTCGGCCATGTTGTGGTTGGCAGGACTGAGAATGGAGCATTGCGTTTGCAATGCGGACGTGCAAAGGATTGGCGAAGACTGGCAAAGGAAAACAGGATATCCTCTGGTGAACCAGGATAACCTGGGGGACTGGAGAACGCAGGATCAGATCTGTCTGGGACTGCAGAGGGGAAGGTTGTGTCCTGGGAGCCAGTCAGGCTGCCAGGGCTAGGCCAGAGAATGCCCCATAGGCCCAAGCTTGTCCCTGAGCCACCTGAGCGGAGTACTATAGGGACGGTCATAGCTAAGGGACTTTCCCATTAGCTTGATTGCTAGCGGAGCAGGCAAACAGCAGGGAAGGATTCCCTAAGCCTGGAGGACGACCGTACGGCTGCCGGACGTAAGCGAGAAGGGACATTGTTGGGAGGCCCTGCATCGTGGGATCACAGATGCGGCTTTCCTTCTGACATAAGGATTCCCTGGTTAACCAAGAGTAACCAGGAAGGTACCCACGTGCACCACCAATACACAAGGGAAGGTAGCGCTGCCCTCACAAATACATTTGGGGATACCTTTGCGGACATCTGTGGTACTAAGGTGCCCAAGGAATAGGGTGCGACTAGGATCCTTGGGAGTATATCTGCTCCCTGGGATAGGAGGGAGGGATTGGATAATACTGTGTTGTATTGTATATGAGTATCTGTGGGGGATCCTGCGGTAAAGAGTTATTGTTTATTACTATTGTGTCTGTGATTATTTGCTGTGTATCTGCACACGTTCCTGTGAGGAGTCATCCTGTCTATGCTGGGTTCCTTGCGGGTGGAGGCGCTGCACCAGGCACCCTCCAAGCTCCCTATGAGCAGAGGCTTAGGCCTTCTGTAAGCCTGCAGGTTAGCACCATAACGCCTGTTGTATGCAATTGTTCCTTAGGTGGGGGGGGGGGGGCGGTTGCGGGGGGGAAGGGTGTTACACATGTTAAAGCAATGTGCCTTCTCAGGACTGCAATGATCCATCTGAGGAAGTGTCTATAGTATGAATAAAGACCATTTTGTTTAATAACTACAAAGTTCCTGGCGCCTATCATTAACAACTGCATATATGCCCAGCCTGCGCCCCTGACAAAGGTAATGCACCCCAAGTGTCCAACAACACAGACCTCTATGTAGACTCCCTTGTAGCCGGGCAGTGACGGTTACACTTGTCTAACATACAGAGCTGGTACTTAATTTACATTTATTGTAGGGAATACGTGCTTTCGAACACAGGGGAAGCTTACAAACCACCTTTACTTTGATTTAATTATCTTGATAACTGTCTTCATTTTATTGCATTTATAGTAAATCTTGTTAAGGGCAACTGCTGTTTCAACACTGAATATTTTGTCATTTATTGCACATTGATTGCTGCAATAAGTGTGCTTGAAGAAATAAGCTCAATAAATTGATAAATAGAAATATACTGAGTCCTGACTACAAGAAATGTAAAACCAAAAACACAGAACACTCATCAGATTGAACATGGTCAGACACTCAAACAATAAATACATTGCACAAATATATTTGTTTTTGAGCTTCTAGTTCCCATAGCAACATATTCAGCAGTGATTGGAGTATTTCTAAGTCCTGTTAATTCACAATATTACAAAGTGAATTAATTCATTGAACAGGTTTTTTTTTTACACTTGAGTTAAATCATTACATACGCTTCTTTTGTTTTCTCATTTAAGCCCCACTGAAGAAATAAGGGGTGACGCTGAAAAGGTTACATAACTATACATTTATGACACAGAAGTTACTGCGAGATTTATGTGGGTAAATGCTACGGATACAAATGACAACGTAGATGAAAACTAATTCTAGACTTCTGCGTACTGTACTGGAGTTGCATCCCTAATTATAAACTGGCTTCAGAAGGGGGATCTATTTTTTGGCTGCTGAATGTGACTTTATGGTGATTTTTAAAAGCAGCAGTATTACAGAAAGCCAGTGACAACCAGGGATACAATGTGCTAAACTAAACACATCTGGGCCACATTCACCAAAGGTACTAGGCTGCCATACTCAGCAATACTGGTGTTTAAAAAGAGCCCCACATGTCTCAACAACAACAAAAATCCTATTGAAAACAACTGGATTTCTTTTTATTAATCTGTAGTGCTGCCTTGTGCACTCATTTTGAGTCAAAAATGGCGACGTGTTGTCAGAGAATGATCTACTGTATGTCCGATGCAAAGAACCGCACTAACAAATGTCTACATGTGGTGCAGGCACTAACTGTTCTTTGCCTTGATTCATAAACAACTAATGACTTGAATGGCACTACACGCTAGATTCGGGTGTGCCGGTCTCAGGGCAAGGTGGCCGACCTTGGGCCCCCGCAACTTTGGGGGTCCTGCACTCCCTCCTCCTGTCAGCGCTGGGATCCAAGTTCCACCGACCGCAAGGGGGAGCTGAAGGATGGAGCGCGGGGCCCTCCCTCCCCCAGCTCTTCCATCCTACAGTTCCACTCATAGAGAGGGCAGAAGTTGGATCCCAGCGACGACAAGAGAAGGGGGAAGAGGGAGAGGTGGAAGCGCGGGGCTCCCAGACCGGCAGAGAGAGCTGTGTCTCTGTGTGTGTTCATTTGTGAGAAGGGCCTTAACTTTTCCAGAGTGGGCCGCCTCCTGTAGCGTCAAATTGCCGTGGTGACCAACGTCAAATGACGCCGCGACGTCATATGATGACACGTTGCATTGTAACACGTCATATGATGATGCATTGCCATGGCAACGTGACATCACATGCTGCTGTGACGCCGCTGGAGCAAGGATGCTCATCAAGGTATGCCCCCCTAACTTTTTTTACAGGGGGTTCCCCGCTGCCAGCGTGCCCCCTAAAGCCTAAGGCCGGCCATGTTGAGGCGCGATACCCCACGTTGTGGCTTTGTAAGACCTGTCCTGAGCATAAATAGCATTGCTGTTTGCATGAACTCTTCTCATAAAGGGCACATGAACATGAAGACCCCACGCTTCATGATCTGATTATCACCATATGTTGCTTTTAGACCCTACAGTATAAAGCAATTTTAATGACCTGAAGCTCTTGATCCATATAACAGATAAACAGCATTATGTAAATTAGAGAATAAAGGCAATTATGTCATCCATTGAATAAATCATGCTTCATTGAAATTGGCAGTGATATCAGCTAATGTATTGCTATGCATTCTTTCCAAAATACATGGCAAATCCATTAGAATTTTAGTAAGGTGTGACTCATGACCTGTGTAAGCCTATCAGGGATAGGTATAGACCATGAGCCCGCCCCCTCTTGAGTCTCCTAGGAGGGTGTGACCAAGTTAGTAAGAGTCCTGCTTGAGCTCTTGACAAGAGAGGAAGCAGAGAGCTGTGAGTCTGTCCTATGGCAGGATGAGCGTGCTCACCCCCAGCCTTGGGTTTGGGGAACATCAGATTCAGCCACAGAGACCTGTAAGATCAGGACCTTCACCATCCAAAGGTCTGGGACCTCTGAGACCATGCACCACTGTGATGAAGAACTGCAGTGAGTGCAAGCCTGAATAAAGATCCTGTTCTAATATACCTCAGTCTGAGTATCAGTCCTTGGGCTGAGAGGGAAAGAGTGCAATAGTGGGGGCTGACCTCCGAACATCCTGGAGCCCACTACTGCTTGAGGCGCTAAGCACCATGAGAAGAACCAGAGGAAGAACCTAAGCCTGTCCTGATCTCCACAATACCGCAGATCAGCTCAGCTCTCCTGACCCTAACAGTTATCGCACCACATATTAAGTAGCATAGGCTGTGTAATCTCCCACGGCAGCAGGGGGGGGGGGGGAGGGATGGTTATTTGGAACAGTGCTACATCAGCAAAAGATTTTATTTTATCTAGCTTTGAAAACAACTAATTCCAATGCAGTGTTGCAGAAGTTGGGGTATTCTTTTTATATGTATTGGGGGGGTTGGGGTATTTTTTTAATATGTATTCGGGGGTTGGGTTTTTTTTTAATATGTAGTGGGGGTTGGGGTATTTTTATATGTATTGGGGGGCATTTTTTATATGTATTGGAGAGGGGCTATATTTTTATATGTATTGGGAGGGTCTGGCATATGTTAGCATTGTGTCCAGTATTTTTGGACACTCCACCTGGCAACCCTAGCCGCCTTCCCCCCCCCCCCCCACAGCAATCCTGCAGCCACCGGCCTAGTGCGCCCCCTCCCCGTAGCAACGGCAACTCCTTCGCAGCCACTGGCCCTCCCGCAGCAATGTCCCCCCCCAGTAGCAGCCACCGGTGCCCCCCCAGTAGCAGCCTTCGGCCTCCCTAAGCCACCAGCCCACCGCCCATCCCGCAGCCACCGCCTCCCCCCCGCAGCCACCGGCCCTCCCACAGCCACCGTCCCACCTCGCAGCCACCAGCCACCCCACAACCCCCGGTCCTGACCTGAGACTATCCACAAGGTAAGGCTGATTTTTATTTGTATTGGGGGTGTATTTTTTATAAGTATTGGGGAAGTGGGGGTGTATTTTTATATGTATTGGGGAGGTGGGGGTGTATTTTTATATGTATTGGGGAGGTGGGGGTGTATTTTTATATGTATTGGGGAGGTGGTGGTGTATCTTTATATGTATTGGGGTGGTGGGGGTGTATTTTTATATGTATTGGGGTGGTGGTGGTGTATCTTTATATGTATTGGGGTGGTGGGGGTGTATTTTTATATGTATTGGGTGGTGGTGGTGTATCTTTATATGTATTGGGGTGGTGGGGGTGTATTTTTATATGTATTGGGGTGGTGGTGGTGTATCTTTATATGTATTGGGGTGGTGGGGGTGTATTTTTATATGTATTGGGGTGGTGGGGGTGTATCTTTATATGTATTGGGGAGGTGGGGGTGTATTTTTATATGTATTGGGGAGGTGGGAGTGTATTTTTATATGTATTGGGGAGGTGGGGGTGTATTTTTTATATGTATTGGGGAGGTGGGGGTGTATTTGTATATGTATTGGGGAGGTGGGGGTGTATTTTTATATGTATTGGGGAGGTGGGGGTGTATTTTTATATGTATTGGGGAGGTGGGGGTGTATTTTTATATGTATTGGGGAGGTGGGGGTGTATTTTTATATGTATTGGGGTGGTGGGGGTGTATTTTTATATGTATTGGGGAGGTGGGGGTGTATTTTTATATGTATTGGGGAGGTGGGGGTGTATTTTTATATGTATTGGGGAGGTGGGGGTGTATTTTTATATGTATTGGGGAGGTGGGGGTGTATTTTTATATGTATTGGGGAGGTGGGGGTGTATTTTTATATGTATTGGGGAGGTGGGGGTGTATTTTTATATGTATTGGGGTGGTGGGGGTGTATTTTTATATGTATTGGGGAGGTGGGGGTGTATTTTTATATGTATTGGGGAGGTGGGGGTGTATTTTTATATGTATTGGGGAGGTGGGGGTGTATTTTTATATGTATTGGGGAGGTGGGGGTGTATTTTTATATGTATTGGGGAGGTGGGGGTGTATTTTTATATGTATTGGGGTGGTGGGGGTGTATTTTTATATGTATTGGGGGGTTAAGTAAAAGTTGCGCGCAAAAAAAATAATTCCGTGGTAGGTGCGCAATGGGTTAGGGGAGGGGGGGGGGGGGCTGCTCCTTTCATTTGTCCTGGGCCCCATGATTTCTGTTGGCGGCCCTGCTTGGTTCTGTTTCAGTTAAAATCTCCCTCTTTTGCACTACTATTTGCAAGTGTTTACTGTGGTCCCCAGAGTACAACAAAGAATCAAACGACAGAGATCATGTTGTGGGTGTGTGAACATCCTCCTCCTGTATCACAATGAGCAAGGAAAGAGCAAACACTTTGTCAGTTCTTCAACAAGGAACAGTAGTGTCAGTAGGAATAATTAAACAATCAACCTGGGTGATCATTGCCTAGTACAGTCAACCTTTTTGAGTTACGTAAATAAGGAATATGTAGAATAACATCCTGTGGCAAAAGCGAAATGTGTGAGCTGCTATGTTTATGTGCATTATTATTATATTATATTATAACATTATTATTGTTATGGCATGTAGGCAATTCAAAGAACAAAAACTGATATGCAAGTAAACATAATGAGAACCATTACGCAAGAGCGTACTATTACGTTTTCAAATATCAATATGCTAAAACTACTACAAAGTTCTGGTTAGACACAGGTTTTTCAATTGCATATAGCCAGACTTTGGTCTTAGACTCTCTGGGGTAAAATCATTACAAGTGGCTGTAGAAGAAGTGGCTCAGTGAGTAACACTGATGTAAACAATGACATTGAGTTTGAATTAGGGGAACCTGGTTCAATTCTTGGTGTTGGCTTCTAGTGACCTTGGGTATATCACTTTATCTCCCTGTGCCTCAGGCATAAAAAACATAAATTGTCAGCTCATCTGGGCAGGGTCGGTGTCTGTAAAATTCCTGTGTGCTGTGTGCTGTGTGCTGTGTGCTGTGTGCTGTGTGCTGTGTGCTGTGTGCTGTGTGCTGTGTGCTGTGTGCTGTGTGCTGTGTGCTGTGTGCTGTGTGCTGTGTGCCGAGCACTATACTGTAATTGTGACGCGCTATGTTTCCTATTGACAGAAAAGCACTATATGAAATAAAGTTATTATTATAAGTATTATTACAGTATATAGCTGTGTTAAAGCTTGATGTTATTAAAAATTGGGATCAGCGTGATAGTTATATTTTGGAATTACCACCGTATTCACTAAGACGTCGGAGATAAGGTAGGTAGGTAGGTAGGTAGGTGGGTGGGTGGGGGGGGGGGGGGGGGCGGCGTAGAATGAAAAGTTTACGCACCCCTGAATTAGCCAACCAATGCATTATAAAGGAATGCCTTCAGGCACCAAATGGGTTAACATATATAAGACAATTTTCTTGTCTTCAGAAAATCTGGTCGTGCATCGCGGCGGCAAATTGCGCGCCAAAGCAGCTAGTGGCAAAGAGAGGGAGAGTGTGAGAGAGGGGGGAGAAAGAGAGAAAGAGGGGAGACAGAGACATAGGGAGAAAGGAGGAGAGGGGAAGGAGAGAGAGGACGGGGAGTCAGAAGGGGGGAGGGAGGGAGAATTAGGGGTGAGAAAGAGAGAGAGGCAAAAGAGACAGAAAGGGAGAGGGAGAGGGGTGGGAGGGAGAAGTAGAGAGGGAAGAAGAAGAGAGGGGTGGAAGAGAGAGGGGAGAAAGAGAGGAGTTTGCAAGAGAGGGGGAGAGAGGGAAGAAAGAGAGAGATTGTGGGGGACTCTGACAGGACAGGGGGAGAGGACACCTCTCCCTGCTCAACAACCCTTGGCACGGGTAGACACTCTAGTCCCAGGAAATTGTTCGGCGGCCCTGACTGTGAACACAGCATTCAGTCCTTACGGCTTTCTGCCACTAGCCGTGTAATTTGGTATGTTATAGAGCTCACCCCTTAATTCTTTTATTTAAGTAGCTAGGACTTTTGTTTGTTTAGAGCCAACAACATTTATTTTGATTTCCATATCTAAAAAAGCGTATTCAATAAAACAATTGTGTGTTCTCATTCTAGTAAGGGTTCTATGTGGGTCAATAGTCACACTTGTACAGTAGTACCCATGATACATTTTGCCTTTTCTTCTTCAGAGACGATCACTGTTTTATAACTTAGGACTTTTTAGGCAAGTCTGGTTGTTCTGGCTTTGCCTTGTGAAGCTGGATGCAGGCTGCCAACAGGATACATCAACATTATACTGAGTGAGAGAGACACCTCCCTTACAACAAGTAGCACTTTCTCCGAAACAGACAATTTGCTAGGATAATTATGATGTATTTAAAAACCAACATACTCCACAACCCCCACCGGTAGGGAATAAGGTCAAACCATTTCCCAATTCAACTGTGCAGAGCAGCATTCAGTACAACAACGTAAAATAAAATAAACTGTGTATATAATATTATCAAATGTAACAAATGATAATAAAACAATCATAATAGGAGGTCAATAAATGATGGATCTTACAGCTTCATTTATACAACAAAAGACAGAAAAGCCCAAATGCTACATCCAATGTGACAAAAATACACAGTGAAATACTTATATACTGTAATACTCTTTTCTCAGATTTGCCGATGCTTGTAAATTGTTCTAACTTCTAGTTTTATTTTTCTTGTTGGAAAAAACCTTCCTGAAATGGTTAAATGGGAGACAAGTTCCAAGAGGCAAGATTGTGTTTGTGTCCATTCCGTTCCCGTCCAGAATGAGATCTTGTAGGTGTATTTATTTTGGGGCTCGCTAGAGGGAGACATTGGTCATAAATGTGCAGCTTGATATTGCCCTGCTGAATTTCAAATAGCATCTCAGTGTTCTGTGAGCAGAAAAGCTATTTGAATAATTACCAGCTTCATAAGGAGCTGAATACTAGTAACAAATGAGTTGAGAAAATGTAAGTTCAGTGAATCTGCACAGTATGTCTGAAGCAGAGATCTACAGAAGGGTTCATATGAAAGGCAAACATACAGGAGCCCTCGTTTCCATAACACATCCAGTGCTTAAATACTACCAGACTTTTTATTCCTGTCTCTTGCCCTCTACACTCAGTGGAGCAGGATTATCATATGTAGTGTTAAGCAGATAATTATGAAACATCATTCAATGTAATGACACAACAGAAGTTCAGGACAGAACAGAAGCTTATATTTGACCATGCCTGGTAAAGCAGGGAATTGTAAAGCTTTTCGAATGCTGTTTTTTTCTATCGTTCTTTTTTCTAAACAGATACAGTAGCAAAAAAGGGAGTTTGTGACACGTTTACAGCTGCTTTTTCCAAAGAGAATTTTTATTATCTGACGGCACCTAGGCTTTAAATAATTTGCTGTCCCAAATGTAACACTTTGATTGAACCATTCTCATACCAATACATTAATTCCAAGTTCATAATAAGCACTTCTTTGTTACTTTTTGAATATATATATATATATATGTGTGTGTGTATATATATATATATAATATATTATATATATATATATATATATATATATATAATCAAAAAATAAATAGATGATACCGTTCTGTGGCTAACGGAATGCTTTTATTTGTGCGAGCTTTCGAGATACACTGATCTCTTCTTCCGGCGATGTTACATCGCCGGAAGAAGAGATCAGTGTATCTCGAAAGCTCGCACAAATAAAAGCATTTCGTTAGCCACAGAACGGTATCATCTATTTATTTTTTGATTATTGAAGCTCGGCTAACACGGTACTGATACCTCTACATGTATATATATATATATATATATATATATATATATATATATATATATATATATATATATATATATAAATCTTTGGTTTTAGTGTGTAAAAGGTATATACTGACCAATGATGAATAGATTTAATACACATTGTGTTGGCAGGGGAGTAGTGAATAGGGGATCAAAAAAATAAATGAAATATGTTTCAATTACCAAAATAGTCACTAAACAATAGTATAATAGTGCAGATTTGGGTTTCAATGTGACTGGAGACATTTTTAGATGTTTAAATGCAGGGATGCGAGTCCATGATAAAGATGAACATGCCGGATAGAAACCTATAGGTAGGTTGCATCTCCTGCTTTATTACATAGGTTTTAAAAGGAGAGGCCGCTTGGGGCAAATAAACCTCTTTGATTATACTGTAGTTGCTTAATCTTTTGATGAGAAGTCTACACTGGTAGTGGGAATTGTCATTCAACAATATTAGATTTGGGCTGGTACAATGTCTTACTAATTTGTAAATATGTTAACGTTTTTCGAGCCACTTTGGCCCGTATTGAATGAGGGCCCCTCGTATCATTATTTGTGTCTTTGTACTGTACGGGAACTCTCCCAAAGTTTTACTTACTCTGCTGGGATAAGCGGCTTCTGAAAACTGCCCATTGGATGCAGCAAATTCTCTATTTGCTTATTTTTTTAGCTAACACATTTTGGAATTTGCCTCTTTTTAAAAAAAAATCAGGAACATCTGAAACCCTTCAACAGGGAGCAGAGGGTAAAAAATGCGTCAGCTGCCAGTGTCTGTCTGTCTGTCTGTTTGCTCTCCTGTCCCTGTTCTCATTTCTTCCGAGAGCGTCTTTGAATTTTTCACCATTGTGTATAATCAACTGATTGTGTTAATTAGTAGCCGTTAATACGTATTATCAAGCACTTGCTGTAGTTTGCCAGAAACTAAACTAAAGAGGCGGCTAGAAATTGTATTTACTAACTAATGCCTAAAAATAAAAGTATTTGGTCCCATTTTAAGGGACACGCTGTAAGAAACTTAATATTTCCGCATGTCTATGAAATGAGGCTACTCCCTCGGAATCCATCATGCTAATATTTTTTGCGAATTTTGCAGAAATGTGCGAATTTTGCGAAATATTTAGTAGAATGTTTGTTTATGAGCAAAATAAAAGCACAACATGACCCCCTTTTTTGTCATTTTGGGGGGGGAAATTGTGAAAAGATAAAGAAAACCAGGGGACCTGACCAACGGGACCTACACATTGGCCTTATGACCTTGCACATGAGGAGCACAGGACCTGCAATTAGTTTTGTAGCAAACAATAGATATATATTTTTACAAATCTCTTGCAAATAACAGCAACATTTTGTCAAATTAACCAACCGTTCACACATCTCTAGTGCTGAGGCTGATGCTAACGAGACAATGTTTACGTTGTGTAGGTGCTAACATGCTTTGAACTAATATTAAGATTTTAGTGGAATGGTAATTTCCACCCAACTATGTACTCACAGCTTCTTCCGCTTGGATTACCCGCACACTTCCCACACTTAAATATTACAAAAGGCTAGGGTTTTTTTTTTTGCCTATTGAATAAAATTGTTGCCTATTCTATACTTTTATGCCTGGTGCATTTATTTATCTACTGCACTATTACCTTCTATTCTGAAATGTCTATTCTGTAAATCACTGTGTACATTTTTGGTACTGCATGAATAAAAATACATTTACATAATATAATAATCATTTTTCACCATAGTAACATTTTTGTAGAAGTTGTCCTTCTTGGATTGCAAACACTTTGTAACAATATTCTAGTCTAAAATGTTCAATGAATACTCCATTTCTTTCTGTATTGGCAGCATTGTACATTTTTTAGTATCATGAATAAAAACCATTTGTAACATAATATGTATATCAGTAGATACGCAGTAAGACAAAGTGATGTTGTGACAAATTATTCAGATACTATACTGTGCTATATTTTGAATTATTACACGTTTGCTGCCATGATACGTATACTTTCCTCTCTATACTAAGTATTAACCTTGCTCAACACCCAACCTCTTAATCCCATGCAGTGCTCTTGTCAATGATTATGACAAATTACTGTTAACATAATGATTTAATACATTCCTAGTAGTGGCATATTAAATTGGTATTAATTACAGCACATTTACATCGCCGTTGATTTCTTATATATCACCCATAACAACACAAAAGCTGCATAAACCTATACCCATTTCATGCCTGCTTTGCTTTCATTAAGAATTTAATACAAATGTCCATATTTAACCCATTAGTTGTTATATTTATCAGAACATTGGTAAATTCTGAATCACAACTGTTAACATTCTACAAGCTCAGGTTGAAGCAGCATTCCTTCTTGTTTAGATATTGCATCTCTGAGACTCTGCTGGTATGGACAGTTGGCAAAATTGGTACATTTTAGAATTAAAGCTGCAGTTCAGTCAATATCCTGCATGTGTGTTTTTTTTAATAAATCAGTTCTGAAGTAAGAAAAAATACTTTTAGCATTTTCTGTTTTAAAAACAACAACTTTGAAGGATCAATTTTCTTGTATTCTATTTTAACAGCCATTTGCTAAGGCACTGCCCCTTCATGTCCTGTCACAAGTCCTGGCACACCCCTTTGTCAGCCCTGCCCTCCCTCTAGCACATGTCAGTGCAGGAGTGCTCATGAATATTCATAAGCTTCCACTGAGAGAAAGAAGCGGAAGAAAAACAGATCCCTTCACTAATGATGTCACCAAATTTTGCCTATCAATACATGGAGAACGAATTGACCTGCAGCTATACAGTTCTTTAGGTAATTAGAGATTGCACACATAAAACTATTGAAGTAAAAAAATAAATAAATAAAAAAAATTAAAAAAAAGACTGAACTGCAGCTTTACGTTTGTGGGCCAAGTGCGAGAACCACTTTAGTGTCAATTATCATGTGCACGGTCACTGCATTTAATTAGCTATATTCCTCATTTTAGTTAGCTACCAGTGTTATATACTGTACAGTATGTATGCAAATCTGTATTTTTGATAGCACCATCTATCAACAATACTGGAGCTTCACAACAGCAATACATGTGATAAAAGTTAAAAAAATAAAATCCTGGAAATTGGACTACAAACATGTGCTTATGGAATAACTTTCAGCACTAATACTGTATATTGCCCTTAAATCGACTGTAACACACTACAAGAGAGCTGAATTGTGAGAGGTTTGTTTAACTCTTTGGGTGCCCTTTAGACATGGCTACTATGTTATGGGGCGTGGCACTCCAGGGGCCCAATGACACAGTAGCTACGTCATAAGGATCCTGCTCATTTTCTTAGGGGAGATCATGTTCTGCCCGCCTGCGGGGCACAGGAATGAGCAGTACTCCTCTGCTTCTGTTTTGTCATCAGTGCCGGTGCGATCACGTAATTGTGAGTGCCGGAGGAACCGTGGCACTCTGCTGCTGCGGCCTCTCCAGCACACAAATTATTAAACATTATTTAAAAAAAAGTGTTAGGGGGTTACCCGTGCTCTATGGATCACTGTTTCAGAATCCCAAGGATATTAAGTGATATTTAGGAGGTCTTGGTAGAAGAGATGTCGAAGGAACCAAAGTACTGTATAAATACCACAAGATAGTCAGAATTGTCACTGGAACGTTATATGCGAATGTTTGTTGGTCAATACAGTACTTTTGCATCTATTAATTCATGTTAATGTAGCACTGAGAAACACTGACAGTGCTTAGCGAGCACAATCCCATTTATCACTAATATAATGATGTTTAGAGCGCACAAGCCGTAGATGTTCTCTACTTGTTTTGAGCACTTTTTTCAACATCATTTACCCTTAACAGGGCTCTTATTAGCCTACATGCAGAGGACTGGAATACAGCGTATCCAATTTGCTCAGTAACTTAACTAGATAAAATGAAGAAAAAACTGAAAATGAAACCAGGTATAAAATCAGCGGACTTTTTAACTCCTGAATTCCCTGTGTTACTTTTAACCTTTTCAGAGGGCCCAGCAAGGTCGAGCAATGTGTTGCTGGCTTTCTGGCCCAAAATGGGTCAACAATGGAGGGGCTTCTTATTCCTGATAAGAAGGTGTAAGATTAGACCTGGGGAAAGATTTATGTGAATTTTGGAAAACTACTTCTTGAGTTACAACTTAGATCAGGGGTGCTCAACTCCAGTCCTCAAGATCCCCCCAATAGGTCAGATTTTTTATTTAAAAAAATAAAGAACTCTCCAAAATTTTTGGCAACACGATTGGGTCAGATTTGCACATCTGTCTTCCTTACTGGGAGTAAAATATTAATACTCAATCATCTGCATTTCAATATTCCTTTGGCGGACAAATAATAATCCTTTTAGGTATTAATCTTGAAATAGCAAATACAGTTGTATATTTTGAACAATATTTGCTTTGTTGTTCAAATACTGTGTGACATGACAAGGTGCTTCTTTTTTTTTAAAGAGCTATTTTTCCTTAAAAGACAAACAAAAGATGTGGCAATCATCAAACAGCTACTGTGTAACACAAGGATACTGTTACACAAATGTTGAGGTTAATGTTAGAAACGTTCTACATGTTATAAATGTTAATCTTTTTATTCAACCACAAATATTAATAATGTCTTAACAACTCCTGGCTGAACTGGAAGGGCTCAGTAGCACAGAAACTGTATAGAAAGCACAGAATTGAGTCTTCTCATTGCATCGTTCAAACACAACTTTGGAATGGAGAACACATTTCAGTATTTTGCCAATCACAGTTGTGCTCCTCACAGAATTACTCACTGAGTGGACTGGCATACGTGCTTTATATGCATCTACATTAATATAGCTGCATTATAATGTTCTATTAAGGCAGGAACGTATGATATATCTCTGAATAAATTTTCTGCACAGCATGAACAGTGTTAAGTCATTTCAAGGCACAGCTAATGTAATGTTACACCTTTTCATTTTTTTAAATGTATATCCATTTTAAATTTAAGTTCTCTATATTTCTAATTTGATACGGCAACATTAATTCATGCCTGTGCTTTGCAGCAGTTGAATGCTGTTTATGTTGAGTGAGATGGATTAATATGGGAAGAAGATTAGAAAAACAATCTGTAAGCTGGTCAGAGGCAGTTAGGGTCACCTTGATGCTTCTGAAATGAAAAACTGCACTTCAGAATCATATCAATATTCTTCATTGAAGGATAATAAAGTACCGTACACTGGATCTTATTTATCAAGTGCTGCAAATTGCAGTAAAGATTTACCTTTGCCATTCTGAAGGAGGCACGTGAGCTTTTCAGACACACGTGACATGGCAATTTAGAAAATAAATAATGATACCTAACTGATCATTATTATCAGTGAGCAGTTTGGGGATAAGTTACTACCTAGAAAGCGGAGATATCTGAAGCATTTTCATGATGGTGAGGTAGAATCTGGATGTCCATCAGCACCCAAGGTACCAGTGACAAAGGGTATCCCACGTGACTGTGGATATCTGATGACATTCCAGTGGATAGCACTTATAGCCCTATCCCTGACTGCAACTCACATCATAGGCAGCAGCAAACACATGCGTTGGCTTGAATTGTCAGCTCAATTTCCATAATTATTTTAAAACATTACCAAAGACTTTTACTTTAAACGCTCGAAACCATTTTAGATGTAGTCTACTGTAGTGTCTTCAGTCTCCTCTGTTAGGCCTCGGGCATGGTGCCTCTGGCCGCGCTGAGCTGCGCTCCTGCTCTTCCTCGCCTGCTCAAGCGGGGGCTTTTTTGCGTCCTGGTAGGCGAGGCAGTGAGCGCGCTTTGGGGTCGGAGCGGAGGCGTGGAGGGAGGCGGAGCGGAGGCGTGGCAGGAGACGGGGCTAGTCCCTCGTTCCCATTGGATGGTTGCGGTCACGTGACCGCTCCTCCGCTCTCCTAAGCGCCGAAATTGAAACCTGTCTGTCTCCTGAAAATTTCTGAGTCTCCGCATGCATGCGGAAGCGGCTGCTAAAGCCGCGCTGATCACAGATGCAGGGGGTAAGTGCATCTGCTCAGCGCGGCTCAGCACGGCTCAGCACGGCTCAGCACGGCCTGTTGTGCCATGTCCCAGGCCTAAGGTGCTTTACATTGTGTATCTGTGACTCTTTCCGTAAATGATCACTTTCTCACGTTTACGTGGAGTATAAAATTTCACGCCTTTCTCTTGTTTTTTCTCTCGCTCTGATAAACTATAGTGTGATATATTTAGTATGGATACAGTAGTCAATTTTAAGGCGCGATCAACATGTTGGTTTAACTGTAAACAAATGTTTCATGGTTCAGTGAATGCAAAATATAAGCAGTTTTTAATGAGTAGTAGGAAACATTTTTACAAAAAGTAAACTGTTTAAACCACCCCACATAAAACACGGCTTAGAGTGGCTCAAACAATCGAATGGGTGAAAGCACTAAAACTTCTTTGGATTCACGTGGACTGCTGTAAGTCTATTCAACAAGTTCTATAGGCCCAGGGTAAATCATATGACCTACTTTCAATATGATTTGCATACAGACATTTACTAAAGATCTAAATGATAGAATTGGGCAACTGTTTGAAGTGGTATGGTACACATGACATGGATTGTTCATAGGGAATGTGGTTTGGAATGTTACTGTACTGTATGTGATACCAATATCATTACATGTAACAATTAATAAACTGAGGTGTAATCTAGTAGTAATACAACGGGATGATGTTTTTGCAGGGAAAAATGTAGAAGATAAATGGTCAGTCTTTAAAACATTGTTAGAAAAGCACACTTATCTGTGTATACCCCTGGGTAATAAGTATAAAAGAAATAAGTCAAAAGCAATGTGGCTAAATAAACAGGTAGGGGAGGAAATGGACAAGAAGAGGAAGGCGTTTAGATTCTTTAAATCAGAAGGGACGGAGACATCGTATCAGAATTATAAGGAATGTAACAAAAATTGTAAAAGGCCAATCAAATTAGCAAAAATGGATAATGAAAAAAAGGATTGCAATAGAAAGTAAGGTCAACCCTAAAAAGTTCTTTAAGTACCTTAATAACAAAAAAATGAGAAAAGAAAATGTAGGACTCTTTCAGTGTGAGATGGGCAGGCAGATTATTGGAGATAAGGAAAAAGCAGAGGTATTAAACAAATTCTTCGCCTCTGTGTTTACCAGGGAAGAATCAAGTTCAATAGTAGTGCCGCAGGAGGAAGCCACAACCTACATATTAATGAACAATTGGTTAACTGAGGAAGAAGTTCATAAGCGACTTGAAAAAATTAAAGTAAATAAGGCACCTGGCCCCGATGGCATACATCCAAGAGTTCTCAAGGAGTTAAGCTCAGTAATAGCCAAACCATTATATTTAATATTCAAAGACTCCATTTCCACAGGCTTAGTACCACAAGATTGGCGTAAAGCAGATGTGGTGCCTATATTTAAAAAGGGAGCTAGATCACAACCGGGAAATTACAGACCTGTAAGCCTGACTTCAATAGTAGGGAAACTACTTGAAGGTTTAATACGGGATAATATTCAGGAATACCTAATGGAAAACAAAATTATTAGTAATAGTCAGCATGGATTTATGAAGGATAGATCTTGCCAAACTAACCTTATTTGTTTCTTTGAGGAGGTAAGTAAGAATTTAGACCAGGGTAATGCAGTTGATGCGGTCTACTTAGATTTTGCAAAGGCTTTTGATACGGTTTCACACAAGAGGTTGGTGTACAAAATAAAGAAAATTGGACTCTAATAATATATGCACCTGGATTGAAAACTGGTTAAAGGACAGACAACAGAGGGTTGTCATAAATGGAACTTTTTCAGGTTGGGCTAAAGTCGTGAGTGGATCGGTAACCCCTGCTTTTTAACTTGTTTATTAATGACCTCGAGGTTTGGATCGAGAGCAAAATCTCCATCTTTGCTGATGATACTAAATTGTGTAAGGTAATAGAATCAGAGCAGGATGTCATTTCTCTTCAGAAGGACTTGGAGAGACTGGAAACATGGGCAGGTAAATGGCAGATGAGGTTTAATACAGATAAATGTAAGGTTATGCATTTGGGATGCAAGAATAAAAAGGCGACTTACAAATTAAATGGAGATATTTTGGGGGAATCCTTGATGGAGAAGGATTTAGGAGTGCTTATAGACAGCAGGCTTAGCAATAGTGCCCAATGTCATGCAGTAGCTGCAAAGGCAAACAAGATCTTATCTTGCATCAAACGGGCAATGCATGGAAGGGAAGTAAACATTATTATGCCCCTTTACAAAGCATTAGTAAGACCTCAACTTGAATATGGAGTACAATTTTGGGCACCAATCCTAAGAAAAGACATTATGGAACTAGAGAGAGTGCAGAGAAGAGCCACCAAATTAATAAAGTGGCTGGACATTCTAACTTATGAGGAGAGGCTAGCTAAATTAGATTTATTTACATTAGAAAAGAGGCGTCTAAGAGGGGATATGATAACTATATACAAATATATTCAGGGACAATACAAGGAGCTTTCAAAAGAACTATTCATCCCACGGGCAGTACAAAGGAGTCGGGCCATCCCTTAAGGTTGGAGGAAAGGAAATTTCACCAGCACCAAAGAAAAGGGTTCTATACAGTAAGGGCAGTTAAAATGTGGAATTCATTACTCATGGAGACTGTGATGGCAGGTACAATAGAATTGTTCAAAAAAAGGTTGGACATCTTTTTAGATGGGAAAGGTATACAGGGATATACCAAATAAGTATACATGGGAAGGATGTTGATCCAGGGATTAATCCGATTGCCAATTCTTGGAGTCAGGAAGGAATTAATTTTTCCCCTTAATGGGTTTTTTTGTTTGCCTTCCTCTGGATCAATAAGTAAGTATAGATATAGGATAAAGTATCTGTTGTCTAAATTTAGCATAGGTTGAACTTGATGGACCTATGTCTTTTTTCAACCTCATCTACTATGTAACTATGTAACTATGTAATATATTTAAGCCATATTAATTAAATGCTGGTAGCCATACTACAGAGAAAAACAGCAGTGGACAAATGTTTATCTGTGCCTGTGTGGCAGTTAAATCCATTAGTTATGACATGGGCTGATTCCCGTATTCAGAGCTGGTGTCTAGTGTGAAGTGGCATGAGCAAATGCCCACTGCATGTAAGAGATATTTTAATGAGTTTGGATTAGATGCAGTTTATTTCCATAGCCGTTTGGCATTTTACAGTTTAAGATGCTTATATCACTCTAATTAATATAGTATGCACTGCCGTTTTGCACCATTATGACAAATTAGAATAATAAATTATATTAATATGTATTTCCTTATTCCACCTCGGGGGTTGCAATATTAGCATTATTCTTCCTGTACCTATAATATCATAAAGCATGATTATAAGATCTTAAATGTATGGATTAACTCTGCCTGTAAATACTGTACTCAGAAAGGATCCTGGGAGGGAACAAATCAGGGGAAGCCAATGCATTTTTGCTTTAACACTAATGCTTTTTGAATGTGCCTCAAAAGATCAATGTCTACAGATATGTTTTGTCTGTTTTGTCCCATATATGATATGTTGCGTTCGTGTGACTGAGGGACGCGTGAAATTCTACATCTGTGATATTTTACCTTTTCTTATTGTTAAGAAACCATGTCAAATCTTGCTTGTTACAAAAGAGTTTGACAATCTACATCAAACACAAAACACTTGGTCAGCAAGTTTCTTACACACATGCAAGCAAAAAAAAACCCCCAATCCTTTGCATCTCAATGTGCTTTTCAGAAACTTGACACATATTCCGTGACCGAAAAGCCACCGCAGCCAGGGAAACGGAATTAAACACACATTTACCATCTCAAGTGGTTCCTTCTGCATACACTATTCTATTACACCATCTATTATGTGAGCTCCTCATTAAAAATTGCATATAAATCAAACTCAAAATCACATCTGAGCATTATCAACTGATGAAATAAAATCCCGTCGTCTCTTTTACCTCATCAACATCCATTAACATTAGGGCTTCCCACATTTAAACTGTCATAGTAGTAAATACTTAGCACCGTCATCAATTCCTTTGACTGATTTTTATGAACTGCAAATATGGCAGTGAAAAGCTATTTAATAGATGGAAATATACTTCCCTACAATGTGTTGTGGCATAAATCACATCTGAATGGCCACACTGGATTGCTAGCACAAAATATTAAGGGTCCTAGTATCCTGCATTAAAAATGTAGAGTGAGGTGTATATACTTTATATATATTTTTCTCTCTCCGTGTTTCAGTGATAAGACCCCCTGACCTCAGTTAGACTCGCTGCTAATGTTGGAAGGAAGGACCCTGATATGGGTAGAACAGTTTATCTGATAACAAAATATTAAAACAGCTGAATACTACCCTATACCCAGTAAGTTACTGCAATTCTATGTGTCATTATCTTTAGCATAAAAGAAAGCACTGTATACTAACCTCTGCCAGGTACTATATACTCCTTTGGCAGTAAACTGGTTAAATTCCTCAGCTTTGGACTTGAACATCATCCTGATTAAGTGTTTAATCTTCAAGATACTTTTAAGTACGCATTTATCTAAGAACATTTAAACACATGATTTGTACATATTGTTGAGTTTCATAATTTGGCATTAGTTAATTCACTAAATGTACTTTTTTTTAATGCTATGGATATCCATTCACAATAATCATTTTAATGGAAGACACAGGACAAGTGTTTTTGTAATTTTTTGTGTTTGACATTTAACTGAATTCGATTTCCACCCCCCCCCCTTATGTTCTTTGGCATCCCCCACAATGCAAAGGATGTTTGCTCTACTTAAAATGTTTTTATTTGCTTGACTGTTTTTTGAATTACAAGTCACTCTTCCAAGACATTACTTTGGAGAATTATTGGGGAAATGAAACTCCAAAATATATTGCACAGCAACTTTTTCACAGTTCTTTGTGCAGGGTTCAAATAACCCAAAGCAAATATTGGGGGTTGTTTATCAAAGTCAAAGCAGAAAAACATAATAAAATTACTTTAAAAAAAAAAAAAAAAAAAAAAAAAAATCAAATACTAGTTTTGCACCGGAGAGCTTTTTTAATTAACTCCCTACCACTTTCTAGATTAAACTTTATACAGCTAGATGAGACTAACACTTTCGGCTTTTGTTCTTTTAAAAGGCAAAATAAAGAATGCAAAAAACCTCCCCCCCCGCCCCAAAAAAACCCAACCACTTTCATATTTCATACAAGCAGATTGGAGCAGGTGGCACTGACACAGAACAGTAAGAACCATTTTTCACCATAACATAGCATCAGCATTTTGCAAACTAATCATGTAACTGGAAATGGAACAACACTTTGTTTAGCTCATTCTTCTTGTGTAGGATAAATGAGAACTAATGTTCAGTTCTACCTTTACAGAGTTATTTTAATTGCAGGCAACAGTGATTGGCACAATTATTGCTATTAAAGAAATTGACTGAGTTCCATTTTCTCTCTACAACAGCAATCTATATAAATCTATTGCGTGAAAGTGTGGACTGTTAGGGCTGTATTTAATAATGTGAGCAGATTCAGTATCCCTTCTTTTTGTGAAACTCAGTAAATTAGAACTTGTGGGGCACACAGATAAATACATTTTCGTGCTGTTAAAGACGGCCCTGTACTTGTGAACTTTGATATCCAAGCACCTGTTTATTTAAAGACGCAGTGTCACCTACGGCCTAAGTCTGATATGGCGGTGGTTATATAATAAATGGGTTAAATGCCAGTGATTCACAGATTTCTTTTTAAATTAGACATAGATAACAACAATTGATTAGTGGGGTAGCTACAATATTTGTCTAATGGTTTCCATAATAAGATTGTTGGGGAATATTGTATCTACAGGCAAAGTGTAAATCCCAATAGATTTGCAGGTTATTCTGTGAAAGCTTTCATAAGTTGAGCAGCTAACAGTAGTAGGTTATGCACATATTTGATAAGATAAGAATGTATTATATACAGTAACGGTTAAAAAGAAAACCTGAATTATTTTTTAATAAGACACATACGTAAAATGTTCACTTTAAGGCCCATATGCGCTAAATGGGTACGACACAAGCCCTCCCTAAGTCCTTCTGGTGGTGGAAAACACTTTATAGTCCATTTGAATGGGCTATAATATGTCTTCCAGCACCCAAAGGGGTCTTCTGGTAGAAGACTGGCTGGAGACTAGTTCTGCCAAACAGAGACGAAATAATGTGTGACCACGCTGTGTAGTTTAGGCCTACTGCTTAATTCTACTACTGTGCAATGATTTCTAATATTACTGCAGTGTTGACTTGCAAACAAGGATATATTGCAAACTATGTATGTTATGCATAAAGACCTCCGCTAAGTGTACCTGCTACAGTACATAACCGGAAAAAACAACAACTTAAATAACATCATAATAAATGCAAGATTGAAGCATGGCCACCACAATCTACTGTGTGAACTCTCACCTGTGGCAAATGGTTACATTTATTCCTGTTGGGTATGTGACTGGTCAGTTGAATGTTAAAGAGGGCCTGCAGTGCATCCCGTGCTGCTTGGGCTTTTGCCAGTTTCTTGCTACGTCCAGAGCCTTCAAATGTCCTCCCATCAACTCTCATTGCCATCACAAAACGTTTGATATGCTGCTTCTCCACAGTCTCTGAAAGGCAGACATACCTCAGTCCAGGTCGCAGCTCATTTAGCATCACTACTGGGTTCTTCTCTCTCTCAGCTGGGGATGCCATCTTGTGCTTGTTTTGTTTAGTATGGGCCATTAAGTCCAATGTGTGACAGACTAATCTCCCATGTCGATATGCACTAGAAAGCAATTCATTATTAACTGGGCTATAGCCAGAGAAGTCCTTACTGTGTGTAGATGGTTCAAATTCCTTGAACAGAGTGTCTGGAAAGTCTGCCTGGTCAGATGTAAAGTCTGTTGATGGGTTGATGCAGTTTCCCATGGCAAAGTGAGCTTGACAAGCATTTGGAAACTGAACAAATGATTTCAAAGCTAGTTCTGCTGCCTTCATTTTTGCTTTCTTTTTGGTAGGCCCAGAACCTTCAAAAGTGAGTCCATTTACTTCCACAGCAACCGAAAAGACAGGCGCGTGTACTGGGCCAGTTTGAGAAACTATTCTGTACTGTAAATCTGGTTTTAGTTCATGAAGTTGAACAAGGGCATTTTTTGGAGTTACCGACCATGAAAGTTTATTTAATATAAGTTGAAGTTTGAAGAAATGTCCACCATTGCCTTCCTCCAAAGGCCTTTTCCGTTTAATGCTGGATGGTCCTACTTTTGGTCTGTCACTAGATGACAAAGCATGATCCTCTCTGTTTCCTACATTTCGGTTTTCCTTGACCTCAGCACTGCTTGTACCTATATTAAGAAAAAATATATATTATTACTATGCTAAAAAAAACGACAACAAAAAACAATGGTACCATAGTCTAGAACAGCGATTCTCAAACTTCTCCTCAGGGGCCGTCTCCCAGCCAGACCGTGTCTCAGAGACAACCACACACATTATTTTCATAAGGAAATTAGGTGAATTCACTTGTGGTCCAAACATGATGTGGCTGATGATCCCCTAAGGACCAATATGAGAACCATTGAACTAAGGAATATATTTGCGAACTCTAAAATTATCATCAGTTGTGATAAATGAAAATATATTTGTTAGTCAATGATGGCATGTTCTATTTATTTTTAATAACACTAAACCCAACAAGGAAAAATGGAGCAAAAGTGTTGTCCGGAGAGAGCAAAACTAACATAAGTATAACATTTTAACTTGGGTTCATGAAAACTTTATGTGCAAGCAAAAAAAAAAAGCAAATTTCAATCAAAATAAATAAAAAAATAGCACAAAGTACAGAACTTACCATAGATCATCCTGGCTACGTGTTTTATGGATCTAACCTTTCATCACTGACGTTACTTGGGTAAGAATAATATCTTATTGTAATTATTAATTGTTTATAAGATGACAAGTGGGAGGAATATGATGTTTTTCTAAACCTGATGCAATTCTTTTGCACTGGTCGGACCCACTTTTGCAGCTGAAAAAACAGCCTTTGTTAGAAGAGAGACCTATGTGGTCCTGAAACCATAGTGATAGATTTACTTCTGGCCTATATTGTTATATTAAGAATGGCCATTAAAAAAGCATGCAGTTGTGGTGACTATTATATTAATATGTTCTGCAATGTTAATATTATGTATTTGTATCATCTATTTACAATAGGTTGGCTAGTCTTATCTTGCTTACGTGTACAGTGGCAAATATATATACGTACGCAAGATAGGCTTAATGTTAGCCTGGCGTAGATGACACATATTGGCGTAACTTTTTAGCATTAGCCTGATATCACCAGGTATTACAGTTTAGTAAATAGCATGTTAATAAGTAACTAGATGTTAATCTCTCATTTGCATACAGTACCCCGCCATCAAAAAAATATGTTGACATATCGCCACTGTAAAAAGCCCATTATAGCTGCTTAAAAAAATTGTGATACGAGGAAGAAGACAATAAATACAATTACAGTAGCATTGAAAACAATGTTGGTAGGGCAACAACCTGCTTATAGTTCATGTGATAGGATAAGCTCATTATTTTGTGCTCGATCAACAAGAAGAAAAAAAAAGAGACAATTGAGTTGCAATGAAATTAAATATACACTTACGTGAGTATAAACATAAAACTGAAACCATCCTGGCTTCAAAAATAATGTTAGAGATAAAAAAACACAAGAACCATGACTCCTTGTCTCTTCCCTTCATGAGTTGCAAAGATTGATACACGAGAACAAACAAACCAATGCAGTCTGATTTGCAGCCCACATCTTCCTTTTTCCCTTTTCCAGGACCACCTTACAAACTCCAGTACAGGGGTGGCCAACTCCACTCCTTAAGGGCCACCAACCGGTCAGGCTTTCAGGATTTCCCCGCTTCAGCACAGGTGGTGCAGTCTTCGAATGAGCCACTGATTGAGCCACCTGTGCTGAAGCAGCGGTATCCATAAAACGTGGCCTGCTGGTGGCCCTTGAGGACTGGAGTTGGCTACCCCTGCTCTAGAATCTTTGTTAAAGATGAAGCCCTCTTTGTTCTAAAAATTGTTCCTTCAAAATGCTTTGCCATTCGTAATAAGCTGCACTGCGTTGCGCCCGGTATTTCTTAATATGTTTTTGTACAGACTCAATTACCATGCATGATGATACTGGAAGAGGGAGACAAAGGAAGTTATTATTTCTACAATTTAGCAGGGTTTAAAAAGATAATCTATTAGCCCTGATTATTTTGAGTGGATCCCAAGCACCATTAAATACGATATCACAAGGGAGGATAGCTGTATTTGCAATCAAAATGATGTATTTATGTCAGTTGTTGTGATGTATTTTACAAAGAAGCTGTAGATAACTGTATTTGTATGCACCTTTATACCTTCTATAGCAAATGTACAGTATGGTTAGAAATAACAATAATAAAAATAAAAACATGCTAATTAACATGGATTTCTTTGAAATATTTTCGGTAAAAGGTGCTGCTTGGGATTCCCTGCACATATTCAACCTACATCTCCTTAGAAAGTATAGGTCTTATTCATTAAATGCGACATTTCCAATGCAAAATTGGGTAGAAATGACAAGCAATATGATGCAACTTAAATCCGCCATCTTTGTCATGGAACAAGAACTGCATTTCTGATTCACCCCCCTCTTTCCTTTGCAGCTTCTGCCTGTCAGTTCTTAATTTCAGCTGCATGGAGTTTGCACACACATACTGTGCCTTTGTGATATGCAACAATGTTGCATTTTTTGCCTCTGGGCATGTAATCAGTGAACTGCTACTGCAGCCTCTGAGATCCTCCAAGTTAATGGGCTTTCCCATTTTCCCCCTGTCCTTGCTGACAGTTAGTGCAGTCTCACTTCACTTTTAATGTGACCCTTGCCCCTCACTTCCTTTTCCACCATCACCTCTGGATGAGTGAGTACCCTGCTGTAACTGCTGTAGTGGTAGGATTACTCTTTTCACCTGCTCTTAACTACAAAGCACACACAGAGAGACACTATTTAAACACCAACATCTCTTCACAAGTGCCTGTCTTTTATGCTACTTTCCCCAAATAAAGTAAAGAAAAGAAACAGAACTTGTTGTGCTTTGAAAAGAGGGCCGAGTTGAAGCTATCTGAGCTAAATCATCTTACATATGACCCTGGCCTCCAGAATAGTGAAAAGGTTACCGTTTGCCTTACAGACACTTACAGGAGCTACTACTCTTATGATAACACAGAGCAGCCCTTAAGATAGCAGCAGCTTTACACTGCCAGACAGGGCAGCAAGCTTTATACAGCAAACTGCACACAGCCTGCAGCCATACAAATAAACAGGCAGATTCTCACTGGTCACAGCCAGCAATCAACCCTGCAGACAAGGCAGCAGCCTTGCAGACAGTGCTTCTTATACAAAACCTGATTGCCCTTTTCTGTCTGAGTTCACTCTCTGCACAGCTCCATAGTGAGGGATTACCATCTCACCTTACCCTGCGCACATCCCCACGGCTAGCGCCATCAAGGGCCACGCTACCGGACACCCGCCAGGACACGGGTCAGAGCCACCGGACACCTGTGAGTACAGCTACCCCTACGCTGCACGCTGCAGGACACCGCTCGGTATCATCTGAGACAGACGCCCATCGCTGACACAGGTAAAAGACCGCACGCCACACGCACTGGCTAAAGGCCTACACACACCTACAGCATGGCAGAACTCAGAGCCTCACCAGATATCACTGAGTGATGAGTCGGACACAGAGACCGCTGCGCAACTGCAAAAGGCGCAGGCAGACGCAAGGCCTAAACGGACAGTCACACTGACACAAAAGGCCCGCGAAAAATATGAGACTGACATTGAAGCGCACCGCGCTAAATTAGAGTTGACCTGGGAAACAACCACACTGGGAATACGCAATGTTACTGGTGTTGGCAACTATGCGCAACAGCTCGAGCAGGCAATAACGCAATTAAGGACTGATCACTCGCGTTATCAAGAGCTGTCAGAGGCATACATTACTTACCTGACCTGGGCCAACACCAGCGAAAGCCTATAAGAAAGAGACTTACAGAGTAGCATTGACCTGACACGAGACAGCCGCTTGCGAACCACTATCACGGAGGCCGAGAGTAGGAGAAAGGACCTTTTGCTGGAAACCGCATCACATCCAGGTCAGCAAGATCAGTGCAATCTCACAAGCGCAAGCCACCGCAGAGGCCGCACGTGCCAGGGCCGCATACGTTCAGAAAGAGGCAGTCATGAAACTAGAAAGGGCCCGCTTAGAAGAGGAGGAGCAGACAGCCGCTGCCACCGCCGCTGCAGTCACTGCCACCGCCGCTGCCACCGCCGCTGCCACCGCCGCTGCCACCGCCGCTGCCACCGCCGCTGCAGCCACTGCCACCGCTGCACGTAAAAAGGCAGAGGTGGACGTCAACCTAGAGGCCGTAAATCAAGAGAAGGAAGCCGCCGCCATAGCCCAAGTGGAAGTCCTAGAAGCAGCCGGCGGGTTGCAGACGATAGCCTCAGAGGATCCAGCCCAACGCACTGAAGGCTACGTAAGGAGCCTCTTCAGTGTAAACACCAGTGCGCCATCTCAATACGGAGGCAGTGACTCCACAGACACCGAAGACTTGCGGAGAAGACGCTGTTCCTTCAGTGGGACATGCGGCCTGGGATAGCCACAGCCGCAACAGTGATCCACACGCCAGCGCGCACACGGATACACCACAATAGGCTCGCAATCCAGGTACACGCACACGGGGGAACACAGCCCCTCACTCCGACCAGCAGCCACCACGCGTCCACGCCAAGAAAGAAGCGCCCGCACAGACCCTCCCAGCAACTACCTCAGAACGCTACCAATACGCCGAGGCCTCAGGCCTGACAGACATAGCCAAGTGGATGGAGAACAAAAACCCGGGCGCTACCTAGGGAGATGGTAGGTATAGTAAAGGGGGATATAGCAACCTTGGTAGTAGGCAAGGTGTCCCTCTGCTTCTTTTCCACCTGTGACTCTAAATACCCCAATAAAGGATCTACCCAGGATCCTTCAACAAATGAGACAAGAAAAAAAGGGGGGGGATGGGGGAGCACTGGTGAAAATCTGATAAATAACCTAAAAAGGTTGTGTAATACTCTATGACAATGTCAAGGGTTTTGAGGGTGTAAAATAAATTTTAACACTCACACGCCCTTGTGCGAATGCTGTCGCATCAAGGTATCTTTTGGGCTCCCTTTTCTTTCTTCTCTTTCTTCTTGCGTCTCCTTTCTGTCTTCTGGATTCTTTCGCCGCCTTGCGTCTGTAATTTCCTTCTCCTACTTCTTTGATGTTCGTCACACCCTCGGAATAAAAATACACGCAAAATGTATGAGCGAACTGTGATTTTATCAGGAAGGTATCAGGATGTATAGCAAGAATATAAATAAAACACTCACACGGGCATGTGTGCGTGCGCTCTAGGGGATGGTCTCTTGGTCTTTATGGGGCAGTCCCACTTCTTAATGTGAAGTTAAAGCTCTAAAAACAGAAAGTTAAAAGGCCACACCTCAGTTAAAAGGCAGAAACAAAATAAAATGTTACTACTCACACGGCCAGTGTGAGTGCACACTTGGATATGGTATCTTTTGGTTCTCCTTCTGTGGACCTCTCCCAGCTGGGACCATAGAAGAACCAAAAGATACCATATCCAAGTGTGCACTCACACTTGGCCGTGTGAGTAGTAAAATGTTATTTTGTTTCTGCCTTTTAACTGAGGTGTGGCCTTTTAACTTTCTGTTTTTAGAGCTTTAACTTCACATTAAGAAGTGGGACTGCCCCATAAAGACCAAGAGACCATCCCCTAGAGCGCACGCACACATGCCCGTGTGAGTGTTTTATTTATATTCTTGCTTTACATCCTGATACCTTCCTGATACAATCACAGCTTGCTCATACATTTTGCGTGTATTTTTATTCCGAGGGTGTGACGAACATCAAAGAAGTAGGAGAAGGAAATTACAGACGCAAGGCGGCGAAAGAATCCAGAAGACAGAAAGGAGACGCAAGAAGAAAGAGAAGAAAGAAAAGGGAGCCCAAAAGATACCTTGATGCGACAGCATTCGCACAAGGCCGTGTGAGTGTTAAAATTTATTTTACACCCTCAAAACCCTTGACATTGTCATAGAGTATTACACAACCTTTTTAGACATAGCCAAGTACATGATCCGGCGTGACCTGGTGCAAGCAGGACTCATCAGCTTCGACGACCGCCCTGAGAACTACCGGACGTGGAAGTTCACGTTCAAAGACGCAATCAACAGCTTGGACTTCTCAGCAAGGGAAGAGCTTAACCTGCTATTCAAGTTCCTGGGGAACGAATCCAGGGAGCATGCGAAGACACTTCGGGTGGCAAACGCGAACCAACCCCAAGTAGGTCTTGACCTAGTGTGGGAAAGGCTAGAAGAGTCCTACGGTGGCCCTGAAGCAGTCGAGGATTCGCTCTTCAAAAGAGGCGACAGCTTCCCCAAGATCACAACTAAAGACTACTCGAAGTTACGAGAGCTCGGGGACCTGCTGCAAGAGCTGGAGTTTGCAAGGAAAGACCATTCCTTAACAGGGCTCAACGTCTTGGACTCAGGTCATGGAGTGAGACCCATCTTGGAGAAGCTACCCTACAACCTCCAAGAAAGATGGATTTCACAAGGCTCCAAATACAAAAGGGAGAAGCAAGTTGCCTTCCCCACATTCTCATTCTTCTTGAGCTTCATCCGCGAAGCGGCAAGGACAAGGAACGATCCCAGTTTCATCTTGGGTGCGCAAACCACATACAGTGCAAGCAGCCTGAGGAACGAGAGACCAGTGGCGAGATATGGTAACACATAAATACCCATCTCGGTCCACAGGACGGACGTGCCTCCCACGACCCAAACTACTCCCGATCAGTCGGTCGCCGGAGACGAGGAACCGAGGGACCCAAACAGGGAATGTCCCATTCACAAGAAGCCACACCCACTTAACAAGTGCTTTGGGTTCAGGATGAAGTCCCTAGAGGAACGCAAGAGGTTACTTGGAGAATTCAGAGTTTGCTTCAGGTGCTGCGGTCCCACGACTCACCTAGCCAGAGACTGTAAAGAAGATATCAAATGTACAGTGTGCAAAAGCGACAAGCACGTGACATCGCTACACCCAGAGCCGCTGACACTCCACCAACTCAACAACCCATCCTCCGTAGCGGAGCATGGCGGGGAGAAAGGAGAAGGAGAGCCAATATCCGTCACATCTCAGCGCACTGAGGTTTGCGGAAAAGAAGGTGACAAAATGTCCTGCTCCAAAATATGCCTTGTCGCAGTGCACCCCCAGGGACAACCTGAGAAGGCTATTCGGATGTATGCAATCCTCGACGACCAGAGCAACCGATCGCTGGTCAGGTCAGAATTCTTCGACATGTTTAATATACAAGACAGCGCTTCTCCTTACACTCTCAGAACGTGCACAGGGCAAATGGAGACTACAGGGAGAAGAGTGAATGGCTACACCATATGCTCAATAGACGGCAAAGTGAACATGCCCCTTCCCACACTCATTGAGTGCAACCACATGGCTACAAACAGGGACAAGATTCCCACACCAGACGTGGCACGTCATTACCCGCACCTCAGAGTTGAAGCGGTCTGGGCTAAATCATCTTACATATGACCCTGGCCTCCAGAATAATCTTTGCTGTATGCAATAAGAACTCTCTCTAAAAATAAAAATCTTAATTGCATGCCTTTTTTTGTTCCTGTTTTGCTGCAATACTGATAGTATTACTAATAGTAATAACACCTCACCACTATACCCTGCGTGCCATCGAAGATACTAACTAAGGCAGTGCCTAATTCCCCTTTCTGAGGAACCTAACCCTATTATCCACCCTCTTATCCTACCCAACACACACCTCTATAGGAATGGGTTAAAGCTTTATTAGGCTAAAGTGGCTAATACGGTTGTAGCTCATGGCCAGGACTGCCGACAGGGGGGTAGAGCCGGAACAACAGTCCCGGGACCCTCCAGCAGGCCCAACATTTGCATCCGGCTGCCAGGCCTCTGGTTGCCGCCGGGCCCTGGCTCTTCTTGGCGGCTCCGGGCCCCTCTCTGCCCGGCTGAGACTCTCTCCCTGAGAAATATGCTAAATTTAAACACATACACTGTACAATGTTTTACAATGATTTAAAAATCATATTTCCCAGGTATCCCTGTTCTGTTCAAAGTACCTCAGCTCTCCTCTAAGCCAAAAGGCGTGTTTCTCCAAGCTGAGGGAGGCGAGATTTTTGTCTGTGCCTTCCAAGGTCATCGGTAAACTTGCAGCTTAATAAATAAGTCTTACATTAAATTAAAATTGGCAAGTTTGTCTTATCTACGTAACATTTTTGCAGATCGCTCCCAATTGCACAGGCAGAACAACATCGCTTCCCAAAAAGCCCTTTTTGCGCAGTGTGGATTTGTGGCACATTTTTGTATGTATATAGTCACCCGAGAGAAAACGACTTGGGTTAGTAGACTTTGGCAGCAAACCAAATCCTTCGGCTTTATTGCTGACATTCTAGCAGAAGAGAGCTAAGCACAGGATGTCTGGATCCCTGACTGGAGGAAGGCATCAAAGACCCTGAAGGATTCAGGGCTGAAGGATTCAGGGATTGTAACAGGACTCTTCTGACTTTGAGACGACTGTAACAAGCAGCAGCACACAAAGCCTTATGGTGATTTGAGCAAAAACAAATCTGCTCTCGGTGGCCGGGTTAAAATGGATAGTGGCACGCACTTGCTCCTTTGGCCATACTGCACCGACACACTTTATTCGAGCAAATACCCAGTATGTACCTGGCAGATACCTGGAATGCGCCGCTCCTCACCTCTGACAAGCCCCGTTGCGTTTGCCTTCCCAGCCTGGGTTCATGCCTGGCTGACGGGCGGCTGATCTGTTAAATGATAATGATTAGGATTTAATAGGCTGCAATGCTTCGCGTGTCTACCAGATGGCATAAATTCATGAATTGTAATGCAGTATATATATATATATATATATATATACTGTGCAGTATTGCAGCCAGTGGGAATAAAATGCTTCAATCCCTGCCTGGAAAATAACTCAATGCACTCGGGCAGAAAACAGTCACAAACCTCAATACACCCGGGTATACCCGAATTCGTGGGACTAGCCGAGCTCGAATAAAGTGTGTCGCCAGTGTATGGCTGGAAAAGCAATGTGGAGCCCAAGTTTTTCTGCTCAGGCACCCCATGGTGGCTCACTTGGGTGAGCCTAGTATGTACCGAAGTGATGTGTTTGCTGTCCAGTTTACAACGACTGGCACTGGCACGTTTAACACAGACTTTTCACTTAGCTTTTTTTATGCATGGTCACCAATTTTCCTCTACCTTTTGGCTAGGTCTACAGGTTGGGACCACCTCAAGTTTTTGTATCTCACCCTGGCCTTTTGGTTGGAGGCATTGCAAGTAACTCACTACACAAAGCACTGTTTTGCACAGCTCACCGACCACTTAGCTGTTTTGCCACGGGGTAGTTCAGTTGTGGAGTGTTCAGAATCCTTGGATTGCCATTTGCCAAAGACATTCTCATACCTGGTCCTACCAGAGCGCTATTTGGCTGAAGATCCAGCAGAACTCTTGGTGGCCTTTTGGCCGAAGAATACATGGAAGAATCCCTGGACAAAGACGTCATGCACAATGGCCCTGAGCACTGATTTTAGAGCTCCATACACATTGGACTCCATAAATTTTTTTATTTTTTTTTACAAAAAATTAAATAATGTCAGGGTATTTTAAGTTAACACGATATAGTATAAAAATAACCTATCTTTAACCCTATGCAAATAAGTGAAACGACAGCTGCTGTTTTGAGTTAAACTCTAGGAAAATAACATCCATTACTAATTTAGGTAACCTGACTTTATTTGCCCTGATTTAATGGCGCTTATTGCATCTGGGCCTTAGAGTGTAATGAATGAGCCCCTATGGATCTTAAAAGTGCATTAGTACCTTCCACACTTTAACAATTAACATTCTGCACTCATTAAATATTTATTTATACAATATTTTACCAGGAAACAATACATTGAGTTACCTCTTATTATCAAGTATGTCCTGTGTAATAAATATTGTGATGACAGCATCACATATTGCAGTTACAAAGATGTTCAAAGTAAGAGATAGCAGAAGTCTTGAAAGATCTTAAACAGGTGGCAACTAATATTCATCTGTGTGAATAATATATACTTGTGTGAGGTTGAGCGACAGAAAGGAATCATATATAAGGAACATGATTTACACTATATACAGTGGCGGCCGCCTTTAGTCTCCTGCGGCCGCCACCGCGGTATTTTTAAACGTGCGGGCAGACGCGGACTTTTTTTCTTTAGTTTCCGCGCCGCGGGCGCTTTCAATGTTCAGCGCCATTAGCGCTGAACGGGAGATGCGGCTGGCGCGCGGCCAAGAGATGCGGCTGGCGCGCGGCCAAGACATGCGGCTGTCGCGCGGCCAAGTTCGTCTGTAAAAGCAAACAGCCCCGAATAATTACGGTGATGTTGGAGATTTAAGGGGGCTGTGACAGTAAGAAACAATTATTGATGTGTCTTCCTAAGCCAAACATTATTTGGGGAGACTGACACACAGCAAACCTTCTCATGAATGTTTTTGTTTGTGGTGAATTAAAGATTCTAGTATTAAATACAACGTTGGTCTTCAGCGAAGGAGGAAATAGAGTTGAATTATTTTGTTTTGGGCATTCTCAATGTCTGCTAATCATGATCTGAATACAACAAAGGCCTTATTCTACATTATTTGGCGTAGAGAAGATATACACTGATGATAAAAACTACTGATGCAGGTAGAATAAAATGTACGAACTAACATTGTTTTTCATGCGTACTTTCTTTTATTTCCTATACACATATTTCCGTCATTGACAAAAAGGTCTTGTAAACAAACTACAATATTAGACGCAAATAAATCTTACTTTTTCAAGTTACGACTTGACTCACAATTTTGGAGTGTACAGGCATACCCCGCATTAACGTACGCAATGGGTCCAGAGCATGTATGTAAAGCGAAAATGTACTTAAAGTGAAGCACTACCTTTTACCCACTTATTGATGCATGTACTGTACGGCAATCATCATATACGTGCATAACTGATGTAAATAATGCATTTGTAACAGGCTCTACAGTCTCCCCACTTGCGCACAGCTTCGGGAGCTGGTAGGGAGCCGGTATTGCTGTTCAGGACGTTCTGACAGGCGAATGCGTGAGCTGATGTTTGCCTATTGGGCGATATGTCCTTACTCGTGAGTGTACTTAAAGTGAGTGTCCTTAAACCGGGGTATGCCTGTACAATGAAACAAAAAAGAAAAGAAACAGCGCAAAACCTCATAGTGTAGTATTAAAAATATAGTATATATTATTGAGCAGCAGGTGAGTATCTCACGTACATCAATTCAAGGATATATAAGCATGGCATGTTATGGACATGTTACCAAACTGCTACCGCAACCGCACACGGTCATCCGATCGATCGAGGGAGTGGATCCTTCTCTCTCACACGATTTCGTCTCAGATCCTTTCCCCTCACTCTCCTGTGCAGAGCTCTCTGCAGGCAGTGTGGGGGAGGAGTCAGTTCCTTGTTGCTTCCTCCTGTCCAATCACCTCCCCAATCAGGTGATTGGACAGGAGGCAGCAACAAGGAACTGACTCCTCCCCCACCCTGCCTGCAGAGAGCTCTGCACAGGAGAGTGAGGGGAAAGGATCTGAGACGAAATCGTGTGAGAGAGAAGGATCCACTCCCTCGATCGATCGGATGACCGTGTGCGGTTGCGGTAGCAGTTTGGTAACATGTCCATAACATGCCATGCTTATATATCCTTGAATTGATGTACGTGAGATACTCACCTGCTGCTCAATAATATATACTATATTTTTAATACTACACTATGAGGTTTTGCGCTGTTTCTTTTCTTTTTTGTTTTATTTAGCACGTGTGGTTCGTGGAGCCAGTCCACGGAATACAGCGGCATACCTCCATTATATACCTAGGAACAGGTTTATTTATATTTTATTGTTTAAAACACAGCACTCTCAATATTGATTTAATTTATCACATTGTGATTTTTTCACTGGTATTTATAATATCTATCACTATTGTCACGGTCCTGAGCGCACTATTTTTTTTTTATTTATGCCTGTACAATGTTAAAAAAAAAAGAAAAAAAAAAAAGAATAGACGAGTGAAAAAGTTAAAGTTTTTTTTGTTTTTTTTTCCTTCTGATGTATATTAGATTTTATGAAGATTTCCTCCAGTCCAATGCAAAGAATAAACTACTAAACATTTGGCTGTTCGGAAATGTTACTATCAGCAATATCTGTTATTTCTTGTTCTGCCATTTCCTCTTTAGTCTAATAGTTAGGGAGTCATTTACAGTTGAGTTTCGGTTATCCAACCTAAACAGGACCAAGATCATGTTGGATAACTGAAAATGTTGGATAATCAGAAAACATGAGCGGGGAGTGAAACAAATCAAATATTAATGCAGTATAAGTATATAATATATTAAATGCAGTACAGTATACATTTGTATAATACATACATACACATGTATTAGGTTTATTAATACAGTACATAATTGTTCGTTATTGCTTAAAGAAATTAGTTACGCGGCAAGCAACAGGAGCGTGGCGTGCGCATGCGCAGATCTTGGATAAAACAGAAGGTTGGGTAATCAGGACTCTACTGTATTAAAGTATCCCAGCTGCAACACTAGGGCAGACCTGGATCAAACTAAAAACTGCACTACATGTATCAAAGAAAAAGATCACATAAGAAACAATCTCATTTTTCCCGTTGATAAATGAAGTGCAGTTTTGCAGCCAGGAGACTTTTATACATGACTCACTTACATTTGTTGAAAATATCCAATGATATAGAAGTTTCAAACCTACAGCAATTGTAGTTCAAATAAAAAGCTAAGCTAGAAAGATTGGAGAGAAAAAGATAGTTGTGGTATTTATTGTTGACGATTTCATTTACACTTCTTATTGCTAAATGATATCATTATGAGATTAACAAAAATGTAAAAGCTTCCATTGTATAGAGCGATTGTATATTCATTAGATACCTATTTGTGCTGGAGGCAGCAGTCACTAAATGTATTTTACATACCGATCACACTGCAATATATTCTGTTCTGCATTGTCTCGGAGCCCTCTAACTCATATTTCATTTTCTTCTGTATTGTGTTGAGTTATCATGCACAGAAGCGTTAACTGGGCTAGTGTGATCATCACGCTCCTCTCAGAACTATAATGCATCACTAATAATGACAATGCCTATGTCTCTAGGTCGCAAGGGCGCTGAAAAACTAGCCATCCGATTCACCATGCTACATTTGAAGAGATAATATTGTTTCTCTTGAAGGTTATTCTGCTATCAAACAGGCAAAACTTTGAGAAAAACACAACCGCCCGTCTAAAATAAACATCCTTTTATATTTATAATTTCCTTCTATTTATTGAACCAGTATTTGCAATTACAGTATGTTAAGTGCCAAATAAAGGGGCAGATCCACAGATCTCCATGAATTTATACCTATTAATGTGACGGTCACTAAACAGGGAAGACAGTTTATTTTTCTTAACATAGATCCTCAAAGCTAGTGAGAGGCAAAATGAACGTGTGTTGGTGAAACGACCATCGTTGCGTTACCTGGATGAGGGGGGTTATCGTAGCGTTCATGCGTGTTAAAAAATACAATGCCCAAATGCTACCATTGGAGTTCCCTGATGATGCTGGTCATCACATGCCATGTAATATTTGCAAATCCTATATGTTAATATATTGTTCTTTAGACATTGAGTATATATCCTTATGACATGAGCTAGAGCTTCTGCTCTAGCTATACATGTAGTTATAATGATTATCCTATGCTTCTAGATATTATGTACAGTATGTGTCATTATCCACATGTACCTCAATACCCTTACACATATATAAACTGTAGTTCTGAGTATGTAGACACCAATGCTTATACAGTTACATTTAATTCAACATTGGCAATTGTTTTTATGTTCTTATTTTTTATACATTTTCTGTTACTACTCCCGTTACATCACTTGAGCTAACTTTGTTTTTATATGGTGTTATGTCTCCTGCAATGTTGGCCTCCATCCTGGGGGGTGGCACTGTGCGCGCCCAGTGGGTTCCTTCCACCACAGCCCGTTTATCTGGCTTTTGTGTTTCGCGCCACGCGTGCTACGTCACTTCCGGTTATGGCTCTCCACAAAGCGGGTGTTTTCCCCTGCACTCTGAACTTCCATCCCGGGGGTGTTGCTGTGCATGCCTGGCTGATTGTCTCCAGCTTGCCTTGTTAGTCAGGGCGTGTTGTTGATGTCAAGCCCGCGGGAGCCTTGTCACTTCCGGTTTCGTTTTTTTCTGGTCTCCGGTTGCCTAAAAAACGGGAGAGACCACTAGGAACCTCATTCTCTTTGACAATGTCAACATTTTGACATGGCGGGAATATCAGCACCCCATCATGGGGCCTGTATCTCGGGAAGTAGGGGGTCCCTGGACCTGAAATCAATGCGGTTCAGCTCCGGAGACCCCATGCTGTCATGTTAAAACCCCCGCGATCGCCTATTAGAGGCAGGACTGATTCAGCCTCTCTTACTGCGCAACTCTTACAGACAAGTAGACCCCGGTAGGATTCACAAAGCAGGGACCCCTGCTGTGTTGATCCGATGGGCCATTAGTCTTTTGTGGCAACACTAGCGAGGATCACAGGCAGATCTCGAAAACCAATTCGAGAAATGGTCGTATAACGACAGCTGCATCTGTAGATGGGTTTTTCTAATTTTATCATGATCTTGGATAAAGACGAACTCTTATCATTGCTCTAGGGGTACAAACCTGTTAGTGGGGAGGAGAACTGGTCAGACCAGCTTCACATGCAGAATCTGACCCTATTATCCATTTATACCCACCTGCATAAGGTTCTCCCTACACTTGAGCGGAATATTCATATAAGCTATATACTCACCACAAGATCACTTCTATACAAGACCATCAAATACTCTTACAAGCATCATCTTGTCTTGACTCAACCAGTTTATTATATACTCTCACCACTTACTCTGTAGCACCGGTCTCTGAACTTTTTGTTCTATAGTATGCTCACCAGCTTAACATTATAACTCTGTTTTAATAGGAATAGTATGGATTAATTTCAAGAGCTCTTAACAATTTAAAGAATACAATGTAAAAAAAACAAATACATGCTCCCCGTAGAGATCTACACATTTTTATTCTTGGCTTCTAATCACAATCTATTCAATATAGCTCTCACTAGCGAACCTATATACCATCTGACACTCATACAAGTATAAAATCACCCAATGGCACAGAACAGTACAACTGTTTGCAAAACAAAAAGACAACTGTGAATTGCTAACATCATTTTTTATCTTACAGCTACCTAGTAGTGGAAAACCATGGATATTTTCAATATAACTATATATATATTGTCAATATTCGCGGAAACAGTCTTCTTTTGGATGATAATATCAGAGTTCTACTTTAGAATTGTCACTGTTTATTTACTGATTATTTATTAAATATTTAATGAAACGTGTAAAAGATGTAAATCTAGACAATGATTTATATTTGTTGTACATTCTTATCACTATAAAGACCTTGATCTCTTCTTGGTTTTATAATGCGTTGGTTTGAGTGTTTTTTTCCCATTTAAACTATATGGACTGAAGACCTATTTTAAACTCAACAATCCAACCTTACCTATCATTGATTTATCTTTTCACATATTTGAAAAAGAATCGCACCTACTTATATTTCTTTATTAACAACAAGTATTTTTAGCTTTAAAGTTCAACTTAAGTTTACCAAGGCTGCCAGACTGCTGTACTTCTGGTTTGATAGAAATAGCAAGCAAAGTACTAAGAATACCTTATGCATTCCAGCACAGGTTCCTGGAAGTAATAGGTATCCAATTTATCCTACACATGGTTGCAGGCTGCTTCAGTCTTTCTGCTTTAAAACGTAAAGTTTGTTTGGAAGAAAAAGAAAACAATTCCCATATGTGTGTTTGCTCCATTAAAAACTCATTTAATCTGTATTTATTATCTTTTGATGTGTTCTCATTTGCATGTCAGTTCCCAGAATCCCTGGCTGCAATGGAAGCACTGTATGCTAAGAGATAATGGTGAATAGCAGGGTTGCAGACCTGTTTCAGACTTGTGAATGTGCCCACAAGTGGTATTTTTATTTGCTGTACACTGTACAGTGAAGTGTTTTTGTCCCACCATAACTTATTTAATGTGTGGTTGAAACCTATCTATTCTGGATTCAGGGTCATGTCTGGGGTATGAATGAACCCAGCTAGCTTCTACTCAGCCCTCTTTCCAAAGCACAACAAGTCCTGTATATTTTTCTTCACTTTATTTAGGAAAGCAGCAATAAAAACAGGCACTTGTGGATAGGATGTTTGTGTTGGAAAGGTGTATCTCTGTGGGTGCTTTGTAGTAAGGGCAGGTGAAAAGAATTGGCCTTGCCATAGAGATGTAACATGAATGTACTCACTCTGCCAATGTCAGGAAGTAAAAGATAGTGGGTACTGCTTGTGACACAGGGATAGGGGTCAGGCCATACTAACTGTCAGCAGGGACAGGGGGGAATAGGAAAGCCCATTAATTTGGAGGACTGGAGATGTTGCCAGGGCAACCAGGGGTGTGACAGACTGGAAGGAAAAAAGGCAACATAATGTATCCATTCCATCTGCACTGGGAGTGAAACTGCAAGGAAAGTAACATCCAAATACAGCTAGCAGGCAGAACTGCCAAGGAAAGGGGGGGGGGGGGAAAGGGGGTGAAACAGAAGGCAGAAATGGGTATTTCAGTTCCATGACACGATCCCAGATTCATTCTGCAATGACAGAATAACCATCATGACACTGGTGAGACCTGAGAGGTTAAAACAGTTGTCTGTGAGTAGGTTTACTAGTTATGTTGAAAAGCTGCGTACTATGGCAGGTATATGCTTATAGGGCTCCATGTTAAAATGGATTAGCATTAAAAGGTGACAGTGCATGCTCATTTGCATGTAATTTCCCAGAATCCCTGGCTGTAGTGGAAGTACTGAATGCTAAGAGATTATGGGGAAAGGCAGATTAGTAGGTCTGTCTGAGACATGCAAATGTGCTCGCAAGTGGTATCTTTACTTGTTATCCTTTGATAAAATGTATATTGTGGACACAAAGCACATTACATGTCATTATTGATCCTCTTACTATTGGCTTTCTACTTTTTCTCTTCAATGCTGCTGTGATAAGGGTTTGTTCTTCATCAATTATGTGAGATTGTCTTCACATGGAGAAATGCTGACACTACATAGAGAGATCACTTCCAGAGATCTGTGTCAAATGGGACCAGAATTACTTGACTTGTGGGCCTGTAGAGTACAGAAGTTCTCCAGACGAACATTTTTGAAATCTGTGCCCCACATTTAATTAGCAGTGCTATACCATTGGACACCTTACGGCACATTAACTGAATGGGCTGTAATGTGTCTTCCAATGCCAGTAAGTGTCTTATGGCATTCCAACAAATGGTAAATATGAACTTATGTTCTTTATTTAGTTTGTTGCTGCTGCTGCTGCTGCTGCTGCTGATTTTCCATGACTACTGCAGGAATTAATTCAAATAAATTGAGTGCAAAGGCTTCACATGTATGGAGATGTGGTTTCACTGCATTTTAAATAAGGACGTTAGTATTCGATACAAATCACGAATGGCAGTTAGGAACATGAACATTATCTACCTTATACAGTATATCATATATCTTTTATATTTTGATCTTCTTTTTTTTTGTTTTCTAACACCGTCTTCTTGTCATGGGTTCCTGAAGCTGATCCATGTCACATGGTAAATGAAACCAGTTTAGTAATAAAAATAGACTATCTGAAGGTAATCCTCAGTATCTCTTCCCTTGCTTTGTCTCATAAGCAGCCATTCGCCATTCTGTGTCAGGGCAATTTCATACTCAGACAAAGCTTCTCTTCTTTTGCAGGTCAAATTCTCTCAGGACTTTTACCAGAAACACAATAGAACTGAACTGTCCAAGGTTAGTCTACTTTACAACATGTTACAGACTCTGCATGAAAGAGGTTCATAGGAAACTTTATAATAAGGTGTACTGATAAACCCAGTTAGAATGGAATGTTCCCTATACATATTTAAACAGAATAGAAAAACAAAAATATAGAATGATACATTACGGAATCATTGTTATTATCCTGACATCTGCAAGCATATTTTTTGTGCAATCTTATTAACTATACAATTGTGAGCATGCGCAAACACATTTGTCTTATTAATTCTCCATGTACTTCATACTGTACATTAATTTGCATTGAGATACAGTAGGCAGCACAATTATTTTAAGGCAGAACGTCTATGATTGTGGGGGTGGCCGAGGTCCCGTCCCCAATCACCTGCAATATTCACACAGACTTTGGGCAATTTCTAATGGCCCATTCCTCATCAGTCTGCCGTACGTCGCACGCACAAATAAAGCTATAACCCCAGTCATCTTTAAACATAGACATTTTATTGATCTTTCCAACCATTCAATATCTTTATAAAGTTATCTTGTGGTGTAACTGACTTAGTTATAAATTATGAATATCACTTCAGCTCAGACTGTCTTTGAAATACCACCAGAGTCACAGAGACAGTCTTGCCAATATGCTTCACCCTCCCTGTTCTTGCCCACTAAGCCAGCGTGGACAGGATTAATATCAGCAAGAAAAGACAGATAAAGCTGGAATGGTTTGAAAATCATCGTCTTCTCCTCCCCTCCCCTCCCCTCCCTCTGTGCTGTGGGTTTTTGGTTCAGCTCTCTTCACTTCAGACAGTCTTAGACATAACACCAGAGTCACAGCTGAAGGGTTGCCAATAGGTGTCAACCATTTCTGATTCTCTGGTACTGGACTTAGGTTAATAATAATAATAATAATAATAGTTATTTCTTGTACAGTGCTTACAATCTATTTTTTGGGGTGCCTGAGGCACAGGGAGATAAAGTGACTTGCTCAAAGTCACAAGGAGCTGAGAAGGTTTCACTGCTTCCAACTCTGTGTCAATGTTCTCAGTCAGTGTTTTTACTCACTGAGCCACTCCTTCAGCCCAGGTACAGTACTAGAGATGTATAATGAAGCCTTTCCACCTTCACACTCCTCCATCTCCGCACAAACCTATTTTCTGCCTTCCCAACTCCAACTCTTTCAGATATCAAGCAGCTCTCAAACACACTAACCTTCTTCTCCCCCTATACCTTACTGTATATTTCCCCTCGCCCTTCCTTATAAGCCCCTAGGCTGCAGGCCCCTCCTTGCCTACTGTACCAATATATGTTAATGTTTGAAAGGTTATTGTTACAGCCCGCTGACCCCATTGTCCTGCACTGCGGAATATGTTGGTGTGTTATAAATAAATAATAATTATAACAATAATATTCTTGTCGTTTGGAAATTGCTCTAGTTTCTGCACTTACCAATCATGGATTTTCATACATTACCCAGTAGACATAGGTGGTTGTTTACTAAAGTCTCGCATCTGCAAAACCAGTGCAAAAAAAAAAACATTAAAATAAATATACAAAGGTTTTCAATTGAATAATCTGGTGCAATTCTTTTTCACTGGTTCCGCCCCAGATGTGCACATGGAAGATTTTAGTAAACAATTCCTGCATTAAAAAAATGGAAGTGAATATGCTTCCCACACACAGCTGAAATATGTTATAATTGGTTAAATATTAAACCTTTAAATACAAATGATAGAAAACAAATACTATATTTTTACTCAGATTATTTGTAATAAAGCAACATTAGTCAGTGTGTATGTTTTGGGATGCATGCGTGTCCTACATAGAATAAAACAACACATGCTGTAGCTAAGTAGTAATGTGTATTGTACTAGCTGTAACTTGACAGAAGATGTCATTTAATGTCATATGATGTGTTATTATTGCAGAAAGGAATCATTCACTTAATAAAAAATGAAGAATAATAATACAAAATCTAAACTAAGGCACTGAAGAGATTGCTGCAGCAAGCATTTCCAGACCATTAATAGCACACTATAGAAACCAGATCAGGCAAAGGGATTACCGTACCAATGTTCTACTGTCTGTGCGGAGATACGAACTGCTTACTGGGATCTCAATTCAGAGCGTCTTACTGTCGCATTTCAGTAAAAAATATATAAAGAGATTTCATGAAACAGGAAATGATTTGACAGCTCTGATAAATCACTTAAGTTCAAATTAGCCAAGAAACAGTCTTAGGAGGCCCATAAAGGCTTTGTACAGTATATTTTGAGAGTGACTACACTATATTGCGACAGGATTTAGATAGAAAGGGGTGTGTGGTGTGGGAGTTAATATACCATTTATATTAACTCCCACTCCACACACCCCTTCTGTAAAGCACTGTATACACTGTGGGCTCTCCATTCATTTATATTCACACAGATACACACACACACTCTTACATCACTTACTTTCAGGAACCATTTAACACCTCTAGCAATAAATCTCATCCACACCGGGGGAAGGACAAGCACAGATAACATTCCAAGAGACACTGTTTTTAAGTATACCCTTTGCTTGTGTAACCAGGTCTTCCTTTCCGTGCGCACCCCCCCCCCCTCCGGGTACTCACAGCAGCCGCTCCTCCTTGGAATGCGGCTGGTTGCCGGGGACGCGCGCGGCCCATTGCTAGGGCCGCGGTCGCGTTGCGGAGCTCCCGGCGGCTCTTGGTGCAGGGTGCCGCCATTGCCAGTTGCGTTGCGCATGCGCAGACTGCCAAGGTGACGGGAGGCTCTGGTTAGCTCGCGCATGTGCAGTACAAGCACGCGAGAATGCCATCAATGAAGCAAGGGCTCTAAGCAGGGACTACAGATCCCATGAGCCTTAGGGGACCCCACGTGACGCCAGGGAGCCAATAGGGTTAGAGCAGGGGGGCGCAAACTTTTTTCCCTGCGCCCCCCTGCCGGCTGTCACCTCACTCCCGCGCCCCCCTCCCAACCCCAACTTACCCGCGCTCTGGCGTAATGACGTCACGTTGCCATAGCAACGTGACGTCACATGACCTCGCAGCGTCATTTTGACGCCGCGTTGCCATGGCGACACAGGGAGGAAGCCGCCGGAGCCACGGTAAGTTAGGTTTACAGAGGCCCTGCAGCTCCCCCGGCACTTAATTTAAGTGCCTTCGGGAAGCGCGTGGGGCCTCTGTAAACCCCGCGCCCCCCGTCGGCAGTGTCGCGCCCCCCCTGGGGGTCGCGCCCCACAGTTTGCGCACCGCTGGGTTAGAGTATCTCCCTGCACAGAGGGATTGATAAATTTCGCGGGCTCTGAGCATGTTAGTCAGTTGGTGACCGGAGCAGCTAGGGGAAGGAGGTAGGGTGCAGGAGTCAGTGACTCCCTGCACTAGGCCAGCAGCCCCCTAGGCCCCAGATAGCCCTGAGTCACCAGTAGTGTTGTGTTGTTGAGGGACAGGCCCCAGGTTAGGGACCCTGCCCCTTATTATAATCCAGAGTCAGTTAGGGACACAGCGGACGCTGCGCGTTCATCCAGAGGTTTGGGCTCAGACCTCCGCTGCGGCTGCAGCAGCCATCCGGGTGGGATCGCCCCGGACCGTAGTTCCTGTATTCACTCGTCATCAGGATCCTTTGTGAAGCTCCTTGGCTGGCCCGGGCACTGGAGTGCTCGGCAGGTAATCTTCAAGTGCACCAACTATACCATCTATTCATATAAGACATAGTGCCTGCGCAGTCACACATATATTTATCTCACTTGAGGGTGGAGGACATAGTATGTGGGGTTACTGAACAAGGGGTGGGATCACCCGGTGAAAGAGGGTAGCGTCCTGCGAGACGCAGTAGTAGTGTCTCCTCTAGAGAGGGACACCTGTTGATATATATGAATAAGTACGGTTGCTACAGTAAGTTATTGGTTGTTTTACATGCTGTGTGTGTGATATATATATATATATATATATATATATATATATATATATATATATATATATATGCAAATATAACTGTATGCTCATCTGCATGTCTTAGGCAGGTCTGCATATATATATGTATGTATGTCTTTATTTGTATAGCGCCATAAAATGTACATAGCGCTTCACAGTAGTAATACATTTCATATAAATAACAAATATAAATAACAGATCATGGGAATAAGTGCTTCAGACATACTGTAAAAGTAACATTAAGGAAGGAGTCCCTGCTCCGAGGAGCTTACAATCTAATTGGTAGGTAGGGAGAACGTACAGAGACAGTAGGAGGGAATACTAGTAAGTGCGTCTGCAGGGGGCCAAGCTTTGTGTCATGTGTCCATATATATATATTGATCTGCGACGAACCACTCCCTCCTCTGGTGGGAGCCATCGCAGATGGAGGCGCTGCATCGAGTACAAGGTTACTCCTATTATTTATATGTGCCCCAGGCTCCCCGTGGCGGAGGTTTAGGCCTCCTGTGAGCCTAACAGGTAAAGCACCACACCTGGTAACATTAAGTTCCCCGCACACACATACTATATGCTATTGGGTGGGGGAATACCCCTTATATTTGGAGGCGCTGCTGAGATTCTACCTGGGGTGCCCTATTCCTTGTCCAATTGTCCAATTTGAACTTCATGTCCGTGCCATCAAAGCAAGAGGTAATCGACTGGGCCTTGGCGCACCGCGTGTCCCTAAGGCGCGTGGTTGCCGTGGCGGGAGTATCCAATGATACGGACTTCTACACGTTATGCACACAAGTAAGAAGTTGTCCGGGACTGGCCACTGCCCGGGTGATAGACTATAAACTTGATGTTGACGGCAGGGGAGCCACCTACCTCATGGCCACTGAATGTGACATATGCCCAGAGACTGTTCCCCAGGTATTAAACCTACCAGAACCTCCACAGAGGACTGTCCCATGATAGACGCTGACCCACAGGCTCCCGAAGAACCATCTGCCAGTGCTGCGCCAACCACGACCCCCCGGATGTTCAGTACGCCTCACGGGGTAGGCCTCCCCAAGGTCTCCTTCACCCCGAGCGGCTTCGGGGGAGTCAGCAGCTGGGCGGGGAGCCCACCCACCTCGCCTTCTCCTGATAGACGGTCAGCCAGTCTCCCAACCCTGCCTAGCGTAGGAATTGACAATAGTAGTCAGCCCCTTAGTGGAGGTCTTTCCTTGAATATGATAGCCTCCCAACTAGTAGAAGCTGTAATCTCACTTGTAAGCTGTTATCTCACTTGAGGGTGGAGGACATAGTGTGTGGGGTTACTGGACACGGGGTGGGATCACCCGGTGAAAGAGGGTAGCGTCCTGCGAGACGCAGTAGTAGTGTCTCCTCTAGAGAGGGACACCTGTTGATATATGAATAAGTACGGATGCTACAGTAAAGTTATTGGTTGTTTTACATGCTGTGTGTGTGTCCATATATATATATTGTCCTGCGACGAACCACTCCCTCCTCTGGTGGGAGCCATTGCAGGTGGAGGCGCTGCACCGAGTACGAGGTTACTCCTATTATTTATATGTGCCCCAGGCTCCCCGTGGCGGAGGTTTAGGCCTCCTGTGAGCCTAACAGGTAAAGCACCACACCTGGTAACATTAAGTTCCCCGCACACACATACTATATGCTATTGGATGGGGGAATACCCGTTACACTTGCTTCATTCAAAGTAACATCGCCGGAAGAAGAGATCAGTGTATCTCGAAAGCTCGCACAAATAAAAGCATTTTGTTAGCCACAGAACGGTATCATCTATTTATTTTTTTATTATTTAAGCTCGGCTAACACGGTACTGATACCTCTACATATATATGATATATACTCTAGAAGAGAGTTCTCTTGTATATATACATGGCCTCATGGGAAGAGAGTTCTCTTGTGTCAGTAGTGTATATATATGCAAATATAGCTGTATGCTCATCTGCATGTCTTAGGCAGGTCTGCAACCCCGCCTTTCCCCATTATCACCCAGCATACAGCACTTCCACTGCAGCAAGGGATTTTGGGAAATTCCATGCAAATGAGTGCATGTATATATATATATATATTTAGTATTACAACTATTATTTTGTTTTTATATATATATAAAAAAAGAATAGACAGCGCCTGTTAAGGTAACCACCCGAATAGTGATTACCCAAAAACCAAAAAATGCCCTGGTTAACACAGATGACTATAAATGAACACCATATCATGCAATTAATAAGTGTGGTAGTGAATATATATATATATATATATATATATGTATATATATATATATATATATTTGTAATACTAATTATATATATATACACTACTGACACAAGAGATCTCTCTTCCCATGAGGCCATGTCTATAAATACTGCACTATATCAATGCACACACAGCTGTTTCTTACACATACAAATTCACAATGTAATTCCATCCCTATATACCAATATATCAATAAGGACAACATAGAAAGTCTCCGCTGTGAGACGAAACGCGTCAGGTCGTAACAAGAAGGTGGCGTCATTACGTCATTATTGTGGGACCAGGAACTTTGGCCGGACTGTGTCCCTGCTGCTCTAGGCTGACATTGCGATCAGCCTGTCGTTCGGGGCTCTGAGACGGAGAGCCCTGCTGTTCATCACCGGCAGCTCAGCCAATACCATCCTAGATGGGTGGCTGATTCTGTTCCTTAACTGCAAGCTACAACTGGGAGGATTCGTTTGGAAGACCTTTCCAGCTGGCGGTGACTTTATAGTTCACGAAATGCTTTTAAATTTACTATGTTTGTGAGTGAGCCTTTTTCCCTACCTTCCTTGTTTATTAAATGTGTGACTGTTTTACACTATGGGCTGTGTGCTTTCTCTTTTTTTCTTTTATATATATATAAATATATATATATATATAGATATATATGCATATATATCACTTGTGAGCACATTCACATGTGTGTGAAAAAGGCAGCAAAAAACCTCCACCGTTAGCATATAGCCAATAAAGAATATCACTTGTGAGCACATGCACATGTCTTAGACAGGTCTGCAACCTTGCCTTTCAACCATTATCACCTAGCATACAGTGCTCCCACTGCAGCAAGGGATTCTGGGAAATGACATGCAAATGAGCACACAATGTGTCACCTTTTGCCCGGAATATCCATTCACATGGAGCCCATTTAAGCTGATGCATCGCCATTTGTACTTGCTTTGCTAGTCCCATGCTGTGCTTAAAAGCTGTGTGAATGGCAATGCATCAGCTTTGGGCATCTTCGTTTGTTTTTGTTGTTGTATACATTTAGCCACACCCACTAGCACTCCTTTTGACACGTATATATATATATATATATATTTTTTTATATATATATATATATATATATATATATACATATACATATATATATATATATATATATATATATATATATATATATATATATAATGTGGTAAGGGTTGGGGTTTCTCAGAGCTTGTTGGGTATTTGTGTGTTTATTAACGATGTGCAGCTGGTCTCAGCTGCTTTTGGGAGGGTGGTGGCCCCTCCCCCCCAAGGTTTAAGCTTGCCCCTCCCCACTTTCCAAGATGGCAGGTCAGTTTCATTTTGCTACGTTACGACAGATCCAATGTAGATCATTCTTACTGTAATTATACAGGTTTACAAGAATTTTAATCCAGGGAGTGTTAGGACCTGCGAACAGGGTCTGCCTTGATGTGGCTCGCAGGCTTACAATGCTTTGGCGAAAGGGTTCAACTAAATGACCCTTTTTCAAGAGAATATATAGGTATTGCACTGTGTATTTTTATCACATTGGAAGTAGCTTTGGGCATCTTTGTTTGTTTTTGTTGTTGGATTCTGTATGGATTTAATATTATTTTATTTTAACATTAGGATCATCTTCAATTATTTTTCATTGTTATCTAGCATGTCTGCACATACAAAGATCCTTGTGACTTCTGCAATGCACTGGTGCCTATTCCTACATTTCCTCTTCTTACTTTCTATCATGCTAATCCTGATTTCAAGGCACCTCTCCCATCAGTGTGTCATGTTTAGTCTCTGCAGCCGAGTCCCCTACCCTGCTCCGGTGCGGGGAGCTGGGCGGTTGCTCTGCAGGACCCCAGAGGGAACAGTACTGCGGTCATTCCGGAGCATGGCGCATGCACAGTGGCAAACGCGGTGGCCATCTTGGATTACCTGGAAGGGCTTTGCGGGACTAAAAGTCACAGGAGGACTTGCGAGAACGTGTGCAAGCAGCCATCTTAGATGCAGGATATCCTCCGCTGGAACCAGAGGTATATCCAGTCAGGAGTAAGCCAGCAAAGTGGACAGGGAGCAAGTAAGCCCCTGGACTAGGCCATGACTTTGCCCTAAGGCCTCAGAGGCCCTGATCCCTACTAAGAGTAATGTTGTAGGGAAGGCCCTAGATAGGGACCCTCCCTCTTAGAGATTCCTAAACAAAGCCACTGTGGTGCCGTTGGACGGATGCCCACGTGGTGACCTGTGGCCTGGGACCAGGCCACAGTACCCCAAGACATTCAGGTGAGACACTCCGGCTGGAGCTCACCCCACGAGGCAGATCATGACCCTTAGGAGAGAAGGGATTTGTGTTGGAGGCCCTTCCGCATGGGACCTGCTCTAACTCACTATGCCAAGCAGCACCTAGGTACTAGAGTACCCAGGCAGGTACCCAACGTGCACCTACATCCACAGGGGGTAGCACCACCTCACATTTGGGTGGGACTTGCTGGGACAGAAGATGGAAGAAATCCAAGCACACATGCTTCTCTGTAAGAGGGTTTAACCAGCAATAAAGACCAACGTTTCAAATGCCACGCATTCTTTATCAAGGTGGGGGCCCTCTCACCATCTCAAATACATCCATGACCAGAAAGATATGTTTCTTATAGCCCTCAGAAAAACAAGCTTCACCAAATAATTCAGGTAAAAGCTGACAACAGGGTATAGTATTAAAAAAAAAGGGTTCCATGTCCCAGATCAGGCGGGGAATTGTTAGGTAGGTCTGTTATGTCAGTGAGGCAAACTAGTGGAAGAGGCATGAGACAGTGCCAATAGACTTGGGTTTTTATATACCTGTATTTCCTTTTCTGTCACATTTTAGTGCAAATAAAGTATAATAGCATTTTATTGTCATGCCTCCAACATGTGACACAAAGCTGGCTAAAAAAGAAGTAACAGATGAGACATTGAGAGTCTGCCCAATCACATAAATGCAATAAATATTATTTAGCAATCTGTGCTGATCAAGCACTAAAGCTTAAGGATAAATCATTAGCAGTTTTTTACATCACTATTATAATTCTTTATTGGGCGGCCTACCAAAATGGCATTTCAACTCTTAAAATGGCACAATTTGTCTGTACTGTATGTCACATTTAGCAAGTTCCAAGTTCAAACAAACCTCTCCAACCTATGATTGATTTTAATTAGTTACCTGGGTGTGATTGTTTAGAGCTTTGCAACAGATTATCTATGTAAACTGAGAGAGACCTACAGTACACTTTCTGGACAACATTTGAGATTAATCAAATTGTATAACGAATTAGAAATATCAAGAGATGCCATTCTCAGGATTAGAGATTTATTATTTTCTCTTTGCACCATAAATGTTTACTTTATGATCAATATCCCCATTAGCAGGAAATCAACTAGCGGTTTAAGGCTAAGTCACCACCACAAGTTCATTTTTTAAATCAATCAAGGATATCAATATATATATAATAGGGACCACATACTGTAGTATCTACACACATTAATAGTATTGCAATACCCTCTTATATTTCTACACCTACCACACCATTATTATACACTCCGACTCCACACACATCTTTTATAAAGCGCTGTATACACTGTGGGCGCTTTATAAATTGATATTTACACACACACACACACACACACACACACACACACACACACACACACACACACACACACACACACACACACACACACACACACACACACACACACACACACACACACACACACACACACACACACACTCTTATATCACTAATATTCAATTCAGGGACCATTTAACACTTTGAGTCAAAAATCACATACAGCACAGGGATAGGCTTCAGTCACAGATACATTCCAGGATGCACTGTTTTTAAGTAAAAACTTTTCTTGCTTTATCCACTGTAACACCGCTGGAAGAAGAGATCAGTGTATCTCGAAAGCTCGCACAAATAAAAGCATTTCGTTAGCCACAGAACGGTATCATCTATTCATTTTTTATTATTAAGCTCGGCTAACACGGTATATACACAGTATATAGCATATATATAGAAGCATTTAGTTAGCCACAGAACGGTAGCAACTATCTGTTATATATATTTTTTTATTATTGTTATTATTATTATTATTATTATATTATTATTATTATTATTATATAACATTGTTTGCCATCTTGAACTGCAGCCTGAATCATTCTATGGAAACTCTGTGACATTCCTCCTAATAGTGAGATGTGCTGTGTTATTTAGGGGAACAAGTAAGTCTGCTACATCTGTACCAGTCCCTCCTCTGTCTGTTTGTAAGAACATTGACGTGTATTTCTTCTCCCAGCATCCTTATGAAACAAGTATCCAGTGAGGAGATAGCTGATGTGCTATGTGTCAAAAGTGAGATATCAGTAACTACTGTAAGTGATCACTTCCAGCATTGAAATAATTGTGGATAATTTGGCAATGCTTGCAGAGGCCACAGAGAAAGGCTGTTTCCATTTCTAGCTAAATTTAATAATATTGCCTCACCTTAAAAGGTGCAAAGTTCAAGAGGCTCAGAATCAATTTCATAGGATTTATATAAAAAAGCCAAGTAAAGCCAACATGTCAGCCACTTAGTCTATGTCCACAGTTGTACCTGAAATAAGGTGTTCAAGTATGTTATATTTGGGAGAGAATCTATACAGTACAGTACACGTTATTCACTTAAGATCCATTGCTTTAGTAAACTGTTGAGGAAAGGTTATCCGTTGTATGTAGCACTGTTCTCTAATAAAATTAATAAACAGTTTTACTCTGGAAATCAAGAGAAACGTGCCGGCTAAAAAGTTACATAGTTACATAGTAGATGAGGTTGAAAAAAGACATACGTGCATGACTTCTTTCTCTCTCACTCCCTGCTTCTCTTTGCTATAACTGAGACCTGGCTCACTCAGTCTGACTCTGCTCTGGAAGCTGCCCTCTCCTATGGTGGCCTTTCCTTCTCCCACACTCCACGCCCTGGTGGCAGGGGTGGAGGCGTGGGGCTCCTGCTCTCCTCTCTCTGCCGTTACAGAACAGTTTCTATTCCCCCCTCTCTTGCTTTTCCCTCCTTCGAGGCTCACACAGTCCAGATCTTCTCTCCTCTCCCGGTCCATGTGGCGGTCATCTATCGCCCACCTTCCTCTACTCATCCCCCTTCTGCCTTTCTCTCTCACTTTGAATCCTGGCTCTCTTTCTTTCTCTCCTCAGACTCCCCTGTTCTTCTCCTTGGGGACTTCAACTGCCACATTGATGACCCCTCTCTCCCTTGGGCTTCCCGCTTTCTTTCTCTAACCTCTTCTTTTGGCCTTCAACAGTGGACTGCAGCCAGCACCCACAAGGATGGCCACTACTTAGACCTGGTTTTCACTAAGAACTTCTCTCTCTCCGATTTCTCCATTTCCCCATTTCCTCTCTCTGACCATCATCTCATCTCATTCTCTCTATCTCGCTTCTCTCCATCTCCATCTCCATCTCGCCCTCGTTTTTGCAGAAATCTGCGCTCTATTAACCTACCAGCTCTTGATTCCACTTTACGCTCCTCCCTCTCCTCTCTCAGTTCTGCTTCAGACCCTGACAACCTGGTCAGGAACTACAACTCTGCCTTATCTTCCTCTCTTGATCTTCATGCCCCACTTTCTCTCTGCCGTCCTCGCCCTTCTAACCCCAGACCCTGGCTAAACTCCCACACACGCATGCTGCGTTCCTCCACTCGGTCCTCTGAACGCCTGTGGAGGAAATCTCATACGCTCGCAGACTTCATTCACTACAAATTTATGCTATCCTGTTTCAACTCTGCCCTCTTTCAGGCTAAACAAACCTACTTTTCATCACTAATCAACACACACAAGTCTAACCCACGCCGTCTCTTTTCTGTCTTTGACTCTCTACTCAGACCACCCTCAGCTGCCTCCTCTTCTTCCTCCATCTCACCTCAGGACTTTGCTGACTTTTTAAAGAAAAAGGTGGAGTCCATACGGCAGAACATCCCACCTGTTGCCTCCTCCCATCCCACAATGCTTCCCAACTCTCCTCCTGTCTTTCTTGACACTTTTTCTGCTATCTCGGAGGAGGATGTATCACTGCTGATCTCCTCTTCTCCCTCTACCACTTGCCCTCTTGATCCCATTCCCTCCCATCTCCTAAAACCTCTTGCTCCTTCTATAATCCCTATGCTCACACAGATCTTTAACTCTTCCCTCTACTCTGGTACCTTTCCTTCATCCTTCAAGCATGCAACCGTTATACCATTACTCAAAAACAGCAAGCTTGACCCTACCTGTCCTTCTAACTATCGACCTGTCTCCCTCCTGCCTTTTGCCTCCAAACTCCTTGAACGTCTTGTATTCTCTCGATTGCTACACTTTCTCAACACCTATTCTGTACTAGACCCTCTACAATCTGGCTTCCGCACTGCTCACTCTACTGAAACAGCCCTCACTAAAATAACTGACGACCTCCACGCTGCCAAAGACAGAGGTCATTACACTCTGCTCATATTACTCGACCTCTCTGTAGCATTCGACACCGTGGACCACCCTCTTCTCCTTCACATTCTCCATACTCTTGGTATTCGGAACAAAGCTTTATCCTGGATCTCCTCTTACCTCTCCCATCGTACCTTCAGTGTCTCTTTTGCTAACACCTCCTCCTCCTCTATTGATCTCTCTGTGGGGGTACCCCAGGGCTCTGTCCTGGGACCCCTTCTCTTTTCTCTCTACACACACTCTCTCTAGGTGACCTAATCACATCTTTTGGGTTTAAATATCACCTCTATGCTGACGACACACAAATTTACCTTTCAACCCCTGACCTTACACCTGCTATACAGACCAAAGTTTCTGAATGCCTCTCTGGAATATCATCCTGGATGGCCATCCGCCGACTGAAACTTAACATGGCAAAAACAGAGCTCCTTATACTACCTCCCAAACCTGGCCCTACTACATCCTTCCACATTGCTATTGGAAATACGATCATTCACCCAGTAGCCCAAGCACGCTGCCTAGGGTCACACTTGATTCCTCTCTCTCATTCTCCTCTCATATTCAAAACGTTTCTAAAACTTGTCGCTTTTTCCTCCGCAATATCACAAAGATACACCCTTTCCTCTATTACTCAACTGCTAAAACTCTGACTCAGGCCCTCATTCTCTCACGTCTCGATTACTGCAACCTCCTGCTGTCCGGCCTTCCTACCTCTCACCTGTCTCCCCTACAATCTATCCTAAACACTGCTGCCAGAATCACTCTACTCTTTCCTAAATCTGTCTCAGCGTCTCCCCTGCTGAAATCCCTCTTCTGGCTTCCGATTAAATCGCGTATCTCACACTCAATTCTACTGCTCACTTTTAAAGCTTTACATTCTTCTGCCCCTCATTACATCTCAGCCCTAATTTCTCACTATGCACCATCACGACTCTTGCGTTCTTCTCAAGGAAGTCTTCTTACTACCCCCTTTGTATCTAAAGCTCTCTCCCGCCTTAAACCTTTCTCACTTTCTGCCCCACACCTCTGGAATGCCCTTCCCCTCAACACCCGACTAGCCCCCTCGCTATCCACCTTTAAGACCCACCTTAAGACACATCTGCTTAAAGAAGCATATGAGTAGCACTGGATAATCATGGACACATGACACAAAGCTTGGCCCCCTGCAGACGCACATACTAGTATTCCCTCCTACTGTCTCTGTACATTCTCCCTACCTACCAATTAGATTGTAAGCTCCTCGGAGCAGGGACTCCTTCCTTAATGTTACTTTTACAGTATGTCTGAAGCACTTATTCCCATGATCTGTTATTTATATTTGTTATTTATATGACATGTATTACTACTGTGAAGCGCTATGTACATTTTATGGCGCTATACAAATAAAGACATACATACATACATACATACGTCCATACAGTTCAACCTATGCTAAATTTAGACGACAGCTACCCTCTCCTATATTTGTACTAACAGTATATTGATCCAGAGGCAATCAGATTTCTACCTGGATTAACATTCTTCCCATGTTTATTTATTTGGTATTTCCCTGTATACCGTTCCTTTCTAAAAAGATGGCCAACCTTTTTTTGAAGATATCTATTTTATATGCCATCACAGTCTCCATGGGTAATGAATTCCACATTTTAACTGCCCATACTGCAAAGAACCCTTTCTTTTGTTGCTGGTGAAATCTCCTTTCCTCCAACCTTAAGGTATGACCTTGTGTCGATGAACAGTTCTTTTGAAAACTCCTTGTATTGTCCCTCAATATATTTGTATTTAGTGATCATATCCCCTCTTAGACGCCTCTTTTCTAATGTAAATAAATCTCATTTAGCTAGCCTCTCCTCATAAATCAGAGCTTCCATCCCCTTTATTAATTTGGTGGCTCTTCTCTGCACTTTTTCTAGTTCCATAATGTATTTTCTATGGAGTAGTGCCCAAAACTGTACTCCATATTCAAGGTGTGGTCTTATTAATACTTTATAGAGGCATAATTATCTTTACTTCCTTTCCATCCATTCTCTGTTTAATCCAGGATAAGATCTTGTTTGCCTTTGCAGCTGCTGCATGACATTGGGCACTATTTCTAAACCTGCTGTCTACAAACACTCCTAAATCCTTCTGCATCAAGGATTCTCCTAATTTATCCCCACTTAATTTGTAAGTTGCCTGTTTTATAAGCACAACCTTACATTGTTGATGAGAAAATAAGGGACTCGCCATGTAATAAGTGAATCAGGAGAAGGGCAATTGACCCTTTGAAACCCTTCTGAAAAGCATTTTTTGCCCACCTGAAACACACATCTCTCTTATAACTAATGAGACACAGACAGTACTAAAATTCCCAGAACTGGTTGCGAGACCCACGGCTCTGACTCAATTGTCCCAAATGTTGAACGTGGGTCATTGTTAATGTTTGAAAGCCACAGAAATCATTAATCTGTGTCTTGACCCGATCTCATCATGGAGATTAAAATTGGCCTTATTGACCTACAATTTGAGAAGTACTGTATTCTCAAGCCTCTGTTCCACTACAATAACGCTAACAGCACCAGAATACGGATTACAGTCCTTTTCATGTTCTCATTTTCAGTTCATCTTTTAACGCTCTATTATCACTAGTGCACTCCCACTAGCTGTTCTTACTAACATGTTTCAGATCCTCCATAAAACTGATGCCAGAAACTTTAGTCATTTGCTTCTCTATTTCTGGAACTGATTTCCTATCAGTGTTCATAACGTTTCCTTATCACCATTTCCAAAATGCAATAGAAAGCTCACTGTCTTAAGAGAAGCATGTTACTATTGTAGAAAATCTTAGGAGCTGCAATAGGAGGTCACCAAATGTATTTCTCTAATATACTTGCACTTACTGTCCCTATACAGTATGTCATTGTCTCCCAATCAACCACATAGTGTTATGCTTTTAGAGGTGAGATATTTGAGACAGTCAAGCATTCTTAGTATTAATACTTGTATTGCAATTTGTTGGTAGATGACATTGTCTGCATGCTTATACAGTACAGTCAAAGGCTGCAGTTGCTGTGCCAAAAATATAGTTATGTGATAATTAGAATATATATATATACCGGTATATATAACAGATAGTTGCTACCGTTCTGTGGCTAACTAAATGCTATTATTTGTTCAAGCTTTTGAGATACAATGATCTCTTCTTCGGGCGATGTTACAATTGATTCAGCCATAAATAAAAGCATTTCGTTAGCCTCAGAACGGTATCGACTATCTGTTTTTGATTATTAAGCTTGGCTAACACAGTACAGATACACACACACACATATATATATATATATATATATATATATATATATATATATATATATAGCAAATGGAAATATTACTGTATGCTCATTTGCATGTCTTAGAAAGGTCTGCAACCCCGCCTTTCACCATTATCCCTCAGCTCACAGCACTTCCACTGCAGCAAGGGATTCTGGAAATGACATGCAAATGAGCACATAGTGCCACCTTTTGCTTCAAAACCATTTAACATGGTCTCCTTTAAGCTTAAGCTTGCTGCATTTTACAGCTTTGAGCACAGCCTGGGTTAAGATGCATAGCCAGTAAACCCACTCCCCTCTTGCGCAAAACCCAATCCACTTCAGTGACAAGGGTGCAAGCCCTAGGACTGTCCTCCTGAAGTCGGACCAGTCCCCGGTTCGTTTTCCCCGAAGATTTCAGCCCGAAAGCTTAGGTCTCCTGAGACATTGATGCCTTCCTCTGTTAGGATTCAGGACATCCGTCTCTTCCTGCCTCTGGCCAACCGGCACGCTAGGGAGTTCACATCAGGTTGTTTTCGCTCTTTCAAGGGATGGTGACTAGACCGTGGGCTGTACCTGATGGGCTGGTTGTCAGGATACCATCCCTCCATAGCCAAAAGGTGCAAGAGAGATGTGGACCTGGGGCTATCCTACCTCTCTACAAGCTAGAGGACCAATGTGTGCCACAGACCATCCTACTTAATCCCCAGATAGGAATGGTACTGCACTGGTCATAGCCATATAGCCGAGAGGTAAATCCTGTGATCTTAGCCAAAAGGCCGAGATGTGGCTGTTTCGACCTTGTGGGTCTCGTCAGTGTGAGGTTGGTTGGTCAGTGTGGAACAGTCTGTCTGTGAGTGGGTTTATTGGCTTTGCATCTCATCCCAGGCTATGTTTAAAAGCTGTGTTTAAAGCAGCATGCATTGGCTTAAGGGTTTAACCATGTAGTGTGGTCTTGAGACAAAAGGTGGCACTGTGTGCTCATTTCCATGTAATTTCCCAGAATCCCTTGCTGCAGTGGAAGTGCTGTAGGCTAGGTGATAATGGCGAAGGGCTGGGTTGCAGACCTGTCTAAGACATGTGAATGTGCTCACAAGTAATATTTATATGCTATATGCTATACGGTAGAGGGTTTTTAGTCACCTTTTCATCCACCATAACTTAAATAATGTATATATACTGTACATATATATAGTGTAACTGGTGCATTCAAAACTGTGGCTTTTAGCTACAAGATCAATGCACATGATTCTCTTCATTTTTTAATATCAGAAACACCAACATTAGAAGAACGTGGACAATCTCAGAGGCGCACTGATTTTTTAAATACATTCAAGCAATGAAATATAAAACACATTTGATAAAATAAAGGCTGCTTCATGCATGCTCATACGCTACAAAGAGACATAACAATTACCGAGGAGCACCCCACGTGTTTTGCAAAGCCACGCTTCAGATGTGAGGGGTGGGGGAGTGGCTGGACACTTTTATACATGGATTCCCTAAACTTAAAAAAGCAATAGACACCGAGTCCTTAATGTTCCTGTTGCTGGTATTTTTAAGTTGTAGATCGTTAGGGCAGATGATAATTACAGTATTCAAGTAAGCAAATAGATAAGTGATTCATTATCTGTCATCTTTCATACTCAGATATAATTACTCAGTTTATTTCCCACTGCCCGCTGTAACACCAGCAATTTAAGCTTTTGTGCTTGTTACTGTATTTTCACTCAGAAGGGTACTTCAAAAATGGCATAGTACATACGGTATGCTAGTGTCATGTTGTTTGTAAAAGATAGCTTTAAAGAGGCAATCCAACCTGGACGTTGTTTTCTTCATTATTTGTTTTTTTTTTTTTAACATAGGCTTGAAGCAGGGGGGATCCAGTGCTGAATCCCATTCATTTCAGTTCTGGGGATCCCCTGCTTCCAGAGATACCCCTGCTATCCACTTGGCTACCAGGGTTCTCATAATAGCGGTATTTTAAAGCCCCTGCACCCTGCGGGCAAATAGGCAAGCCATGACATCATTCGGTGTGGCATCCTATTGGTCCACCTGATGCAGGAGCCTTAAACTTGCAGGAGATACTTATCTCCATAGGGGTACCGGTATCTTGGGAAGGAAGGGATCCCCAAAGATGAAATTAATGGGGTTCAGCTCCGGAGACGCCCTGCTTCAATGCTATATATATAAAAAAAGAAGAAAATAGAAAGCGGTTGTGTAGGGGAGAAGGGTCCGAGGCAACGGGGCAAAGGGGAAATTGGGCCGGCCGGAATTGAACACTTTGGGATGTGGAGAAGAGAGGAGAGAAGGATATCTGTACAGCAGCTCTCCAACCCCAGCCATTAGGTGGCACTGCAGAGCTTAATTCACAGTTCCTCCTCTCCTGTGCATTTGGAAGGTAAGTGTGTGTGCGTAGATGTATATAATGTGTGTGTGTGTGTGTGTGTGTGTATATAGACATGTATGTGTGTTTGTATAGAGGTGGGTGTGTTTGTATAGAGGTGTGTGTGTGTGTGTGTGTGTGTGTATATATATATATATATATAGCAAATGGAAATATTACTCTGTGCTCATTTGCATGTCTGAAACCCTGCCTTTCACTATGATCACCCAGCACACAGTGCGTCCACTGCAGCAAGGGATCCTGAGAAATGACATGCAAATAAGCACACAGTGCCACCTTTTGCTTCAAAACCATATGACATGGTCCCCTGTCAGCTGATGCTTGCTGCATATCACAGCTTTTGAGCACAGCCTGGGTTAAGATGCATAGCCAGTAAACCCACCCACAGACCACTGTTTTGACCTTAAAGGGTCCATCAGTGTGAGGTTGGTTATACTGGCTTTGCAAAATGAAGCATGGGATAGGTTTCGCCATACTTAATTAAGTTATGGTTGGTAAAAAAGTAACAAAACCCCTCCACAGTAAAGCATATAGCAAATACACACACACACACACACACTCAGATACCCAGCAAGCTCTATGAAACCCCCCAAAATTACCACAAAATATATATACATATGTATATAAGTGTCAAAAGGAGTGCTACTAGGCGTGGCTAAATGTATGCAACAAGAAACAAAGAAGTCCATAGCAACATCCAATGTGACAAAAATACACAGTGAAATACCTATATATCTCTTGAAAAAGGGTCATTTAGTTAACCCTTTGGCCAAAGCTTATAAGCCTGCGAGCCACATCAAGGCATGACCAAATTCGCAGGTCCTAACACTAACTGATTAAAATTTTTATTTACAGATGCAGCGGCCGTTATTCGAACATTTCACACGTTGTATACCTCAGAATACCCATGTCATGGCGCATGATTTCTTCCAACCTTACTGCCTTAAGACTCCGAGTGCAGAAAATGGCATTTTAGTGTTCTGGTTTTTAAATATCTGAAATTGACACAGTAGCACAGTACTGTACACATTACAATTCATTCATTTCTGCCACGGATACGCGAAGAATTGCACCCAAAGAAACAGAATCTATGAAATTCATACAAAGCAACCGCAATAAACACATGTGCCTGGGGTGATTGGCCACGTGGGATACAACAGAGCACATGAAAACAGCTCCGTGAAATGTTCGAATAATGGCCGCTGCATATGTACCTCTATAATTAGAGGAAGAATAGTCCTAGCATTGAACCTGTCACAACCAGTTGCATGAAAAGGGAGGGAGGAGCCACTGAACTCCAAAACAGCTGAGACCAGCTGGGCAAAGTTAATAAACACACAGATTCCCAGCAAGCTCTAAGAAACCCCCCACAATTACCACAACATATATATTTCTTTTCAAGCAGCTGGTTGTGACAGGTTCAATGCTATGACCATTCTTCCTCTAATTATAACGGTAAATAAGAATTTTAATCAGTTAGTGTTGGGATCTGTGAATTTGATCATGTCTTGATGTGGCTCGCAGGCTTATACACTTTGGCAAAGGGTTGACTAAATGACCCTTTTTAAGAGATATATCGGTATTTCACTGTGTATTTTTGTCACATTGGATGTTGCTCTGGACTTCTTTGTTTCTTGATGGTGATGTCCCGTTGATGATGTTTGCGGCATCAGTTTACGCTGCAGTTCAGATGGAGGAGGGGGGCAGCAGGTAAGGAGGCAGCCACAACACCTCTGAAACCAGCCTCTAAAAAAGCCTTTTTCGCATGTTGTGGACATGCGAGAAGGACTTACAGAAAATGAGAATCTGCACAAAAGGGTTCTTTCAGCACGGAAATGCACTTCCTGCAACTACTATAATATCCCCCTACAAATACATATGTGAAGCGGTGGTGGGGGAAACAATATGTATACTATCTTTACTGTATTTCTGGCGTGCTGGAACACTTTCTTTCATTAGATATTTTGCTCACAACATGGTGAATTTTGCTCATTCAGAGATAGATGTACAAAGATTGTACAAACCACTGATAGTAAATAAAAACCATGAAACAAATTACTATATATTTTTAAATTATGCTACAACTGGGGAAACATTAATCGGAGGCACAAAATATGCCAAGAAATGGTGAGCAACGATCTTCAGAAATAGTATCAGCTCACCTCCTCTACTTCATAAAATATCTTTATTTAAAGCAGCAGTTCAAGCTGCCATTTTTCAAAAAAATTCTCCCTTTAGTATGTGCATCAATACAATTCACAAAATGCTAAATAATTAGCAAAGTTGCCGATCGATCGGCGAAGATTCAGCTCGGGGGTTCACTAAATGTCTGTAATGCAGCAGAAGAGGACCAAAGATGCAATGTTCTGTGGGGAAGATTATGTGACCAGGCTAGATACAATTGGTGTACTGCTAGAGAAAGGGCAGGGCTCAAAAAGGGGTGTGCCAGAGCCTGTTTCAGAAGAGGAAAGGGATGTGACTTTGTAAGTGGTTGCTATAGAAACAAAAAAATGCTTGTTACATTATAATACATAAAAAATGTAATTTTGAGGGGTTTTTTTTTAAATGCTACAAGTATTTTCTCAGAGTACAGAACAGATTTGTTTTAAAAAAAAAACACATGTAGGATATTGCTTGGTCTGCATATGTAAGTCTTTATTTGACATACTTATTGATCAAGTGAAATCTGTCTTGACTGCTGCACAGATGGAAGGGCCTGATTCAATAAACTTAGTTTGGAGTTCAATGAATCAGCCTCGTAGTGTTAGAAGCCTGTGCTCAGTTCTCGTTTTGGTCTATTAAAATGTACCACTACCTTAATTAACATACACTTGTCAAGGACCTTAATTTTAGATTCTGCCAAATGCCAAATCAAACCTTCCTCCTCCTTTTAACACCTCTCTCACCTTCAGTTGGTTAGTTTCATAAACTTTAACCTCCATGTGAAAAGCATGAAATATTACAACCAATCCAATCATTTGAATAACAAGTTTGTGTAGCAGTAGATGAATGCACACGCATTAATTGTATATAGCGGAGATAGTTGCTTACTTAAATTGTCTTCATCGTCCACACTGGTTGCGCCAGGACTTATGTACTTGTAGGGAACGATGAAAGTTGACAACCTGTTTATTTTTTCTGGAAGAAAAAGAAAAGCTTTTTGAAATAAGTGTCTTGTACAAGTCATTTCTGGTTTCAGCAGTTTTGTTTTGTGTCACAATCCAATGACATTTAATTGTTTTAACCTTTAAATCATTTGTCACATTTTACCCCACCTAATCATTTTAATCTGTTTAATAGAGGTATTAAAAGTCAGCCTGTGCCCACTGTGCAAAAACATAAGTTAATCAAACACTTCTTTACTGTAGTACTGTGGTAATGAAAATTATTTTGCAATCTCCATTTTCTAAATGTGTTGCATACTTTTTCACTTATATGAAAAAAATATCTCGAAACCATTTTAACAAAGGCATAACTAAAACATGTTACTAATGAAATACATTAGCTAAAAAAAACAACACTAAATAAAGACATTTGAATGAAACGGGGGCTTTCAAACTGCTAACCAAAGCAGGTAATGAAGGAGAAAGAGAAGTGTCTTCACTCAGGAAGGATTGCATGTTACTGCTACAAAGGAAGATACAGTGAGTTTGGAACATTACTCAGGGATTTCCATACTTTGGGATTAGGGAAGGTCAAAAAATTACTAATGGAATTTGAAGCTTGCAATTTTGTCACCTGGCACATATGTTTCCTAAGTTCATTTGTATCAGTACAGTACACTGATTTTCCACACTTTTGTCTGGTGTGTGATTTGATGAGTTATGGAAAATATACTTTACGTATCAAAAAATATACTTTCTGTATCAATTTCTGGTTCTCTTGTCCAGGACTGGCAAACTCCTGTGCTGAAGGTCCACCAACAGGTCAGGTTTTAATGATAACAATGCTTAAGTACAGGTGGCACAATCAGTGACTCAGCCACTGACTGAACCACTGGTTGAGCCACCTGTGCTGAAGCAGGGATATTCTTAAAACCTGACACTTGAGGACTGGACTTGGCCAGCCCTGCTCTTGTCAATCTTTTACTTTATGTTTTGCATTTAAATCCTAGCGTGTCGCAATTTCTAACAGCGGGTTGGAACAATTTAATAATACACAAGAGTGGAGGACTTGTCTTCTTTCTGTTTCAGAAGTATGGATCCATGCGGAGGTGGTCCCTCCCTCCCTCCCTCCCTCCATCCCTCCATCCCTCCATCCCTCCATCCCTCCATCCCTCCATCCCTCCCTCCCTCCGTGCACCTGGAATGGGAACATCCTATCCCCTGATTAGTAACCAAGGACCTTGCATTGAATGAAATATGTAGAACAGTTTTAATGTATTAAACACCGGCCTAAAGGGCATTAATGAAAATACCCGGGGGGTACAATGTGCTAATGAAGAGTGCTTCACAACTGCTAGCATTTTAATATTAATAACATTTAATTTAAAAAGCACTTTCATGCAGGAAGCTCTTGAATTGAATTTAGACAAAAATAATGGATATCTGGTCTACTTTGGCATACTCCAGAAGGTAGAAAGGAGGAATAAATCATTACATTATTTATACTAAGTTACAGGGAGTTTATGGTACCCGTTACTTGACTTCAATCCTCAAAAACACAACAACAAAAGTAGGTAATAAAGTGTTAAAGATGTGTACTTTACTAAAAAAAAACAGAGGCCGAGATTGACTAAACGCTAATATAGGGTATCGCAGGCTAATATGGTTTACGCAGTGACATAAGTGGCAGTTAATGCGAAATTACGATGCAATCCCAGTGCTAGAGCTTTGTTAATCTCACCCAAAGAGTTAATAATATACCCAATGAACTGTAACCTATATTACTCCTGGAGTGCTTTCAGCCTATGAAAACTGTACTTCTTTCCAAGCAAAAGTAATGTTTGTTTATACAGGTTAGCTAACTATGCTTAGAGAATATTAGGCTTCTCTCTTGTCACAGGCCACACACAGGATTGGCAGGTGAGACAAATCTTTCTCCCACCCCTCTGTCCTCTGACCTGTGGGAATTGGGATAGGGAGGAATGGGAAGGAGGCTTAGTCTTTCAGAATCGGGCATGCTTCCAGATTCTGAAAGACCAAAACGTGTACGGTATTAGCTTTTATTTAGCTCAGTAAGTAAATGAATTTTTTTCGAGATTCTTGTTTCAATTCAAATTGCTGTTGACGAAGCGAGCAAACGCAAAACGCACTCGCGTTGCGAAACTTTGACTGATATCACTACGCCAGCCTCTACCAGCTCAACCACAAGGGCTGCATAGAGATACATTCCCTGCCAAATGCGGAGGAGCAACCAAGCTACTACTAATCTCTGCCGTCAGTTAGATATATTCACAATGAGCAAATAAGATATTTTATATATATATATATATATATATATATATATACAGCCCAAAAAGATACAGAAAAAGGAAAAAAGGGACAGGCAGTCATATATGCAAAAAAGTGAAATGTATTGACTCAATGTTTCGGTCCCCAATGTCTGAGCACATTCATTTACATGTGCATATGCAAACACTATATATGTTGGTTTTATCATTATGGTATTCAAACTAGTCACACATAAGAATAACATACATCAAAGCTATAATTTGTAATATATTTCATTATTAATATTTTTTCACATTACGCTTATGGGTTAATTGCGTTTGCGAAGGGTTTGTTGTTGCTGCCTCTCTGTTCTTATACATTCCATCCCCTCCCTGGAGTTTATAACATTCATAGTATTCCATTTATCACTAGCATTCATTGTTATGTATGCATAGGAATTGGTTTTCCTTCTATTATTCATCATCAATGCAGATAAATATATATCTTATTATATATAATATTTTTTTTTTAAATATATATTTCTATATTTTTATTTTTAGTAGTTAAACAACTAAGATGGTTGATTTTGTATATAATATAGTTCATTTTTCTATATCATACAATATTTTATTTGTTCTGTTTGTGTTGCTTGTGCATCAATGTCTCTCTCTGCAAAATTGTTGTTTTGTTATTGTTACTTTGTGCTTATTGACTTGTAGTTGTTACATTCATGCATAAGCACCATCAATGTTTGTTGGTGTTTTTTTATATAAATATGCCCCTTTTTAAAGCACTCATTCTACCCACAGAGGGTTAAATTATGAATGGGACTTTTGCTAATTATATAATTAAATAATGGACTATATGCAGTAAGGGCTCAGCCCCTGTTCATAACCCCTGATGAAGTTGCCATGACCCATGCGACGAAACACATAGGGTTTCTGTCTGAGGACTGTGGGCAAAGGAGTCTGCTATCACTGATCATTAGCCAGTAGCAGTGGAACCAAGAAAGATGTTACACTTTTGCTGGTGGGACCGCTATTCGAATGCACAATCTGGTGCACATCTGAAACCGGAAGCTGATGCACGTCACTTCTCTATGAATCCATGAGGTTCCCAGCTATCTAGCGGCGCAGTATCTAGCAAAGACCCCTTGCCACAGACTTTTTATGCGATTGTCCTAGCGACTTGTGAGTGAGCAGATTTTTGATTAAACCTAATTTATTACAGAATTACGCTATGGAGCCTGCACTTTCCTCTTTTGTTTTGTAGATTTTCGAGGACAATGGTTGTTCCTGTGAAAAGCTGCGTGGCGTCTCCAGAATTTTTATCCATACTTTGTTTTTTTCTTTTTATATTTACTAGTGGCATATTTGTTTTCCTCTTGTTTCTGTCTTCCATCCTGCCCACCCTGTGCTTTCCCTCCATGTGTTCACTATTTATTGTTGTTTGTAGTTTGTTGCCTAATTGCAGTTTGTTTTCTTTGTATTCTCTTGGGTCACACTAAAGCATAGCCATAGGTGGTCTTGTCCATCTGGACCTGCCTTTCCTACCCCATCCCTATCACTCCTTTCATTCCCCCTTCTCCCGTTTTCCCCCCTTGTTTTGTTTTCTCTCCCACTTCCCTCCCTTTGCTTCCCTCCCCACCCTTTCCCAACCTCCCTTCCCTGTTTCCTTATCCTTCCCTACCCCTTCCTTCCCTTCTCTCCTCCTCAATAGGGGTGTCCAACTGAGGGTCAAAATTAGAATTACATACTATTAATTTTACACATTTAATCACCTATCTTTGATATATGTGCGCACAGCAAATAAGCAGCTTTCTATTTTCTACTAACTACTGATAACAGGAATGTTTTCTTCCCCATTTACCCTTAGAATAGAGCGCTAGACTTAGCGGCTGTCCTCAATGCAGACTGAGGCAGTCCATAGGGCACAATACTGACCAGGTAGTATATCAACTTAAAAAAACCTAACAGAGTGTATAAAAATTACTCGGACAGTGACTCTACATAGACTATGCAATACTGTCACCAGTCAGATATTTCCAAAAGTAGCTAGTGCTCGGTATCAGTGACTATCTCTATCTACTATTTCCCACAGAGTAGGGTACAATATACAGTGATAATAATTATCCATTCTTTTTGGATTCTACTAGCCACACATAGGAAGCAACAAAGCTCACCAGAACTACAGATCATCCAAGATTGCCTTAATTTATATCTCACAATTTATAAGGCAGAGAAATTGCCTAGTAACAAAACAAAGAACCTACAGAGATCTTTTAGGCAGTGATTTAACACAGCCAATTCAGTGCTACCACTAGGCAGTTATATCCGATCAGATTCCACACCCTGACTGTCTGTAGTGAAAATACCACCATGCTATATGCTGCACCTTTGTACATACTACCAACAGCATAACAATGTTCTGTGTGTATAATAAGAACAGGTATGATACACCGTCATTTGTTTCATCATGAACACAAACTACTGTTGCCACAATCACTGCTACAGTTATTTAAGATAAATCAGCTAAACAGTGCATTTCCTTTACAATATCGGTACATATATATAGATCTATTTATATCTATATTGCTAATAGCACAGACTGCAGGACTACATTGTGGAATAATATTCAGCTAGCAGAGATCATTTATTTTAATGAGTTGTACCAATAAAGAATATTTTATTTATGCTGTTCATATATCCCATCAATCTTAACGATCTGTATAATTTAATTTTTTTAGTGTATTCTCTTCACTTATCATTATAGCATATAATTTGATTTATAGACTCTCAACTAGTTATCGAATTGGGTATTACACCCCATCACTAGAACATTATAGTGTAGGTGTAGCGTGCATACAATTGGTGTATTTTTCTGGACTATCATTCCCTTCATCTGTGAGGGTTGTTGATTGCCAACAGTTTTATGTATAATATTCCCCCAGTGCACCACCTCGCATACATTTCTGAGGTCGAGCGGGCACCGCAGTTTGTTATGCAATAAATTAAGGAATACATGTGAAGACTTTGTATGACGAATAAGATATTGCAATGCATGTTAATTGAATGGCCACACGATTAACTAAATACATAAATCAATGCATAACTGTTTGCATAGGTTTGTTAATTATGTCTTTCAGCAGTTATACAGTAACCATATATCTATTTGTGAAGTACCTAAATATCAAGTCATAAGTATCTTGAATTGATTTTTTTTATAAATAAATACTGTTTTAACTGTATATTATTTCTAAATTGATTTTGTTGTTCTAGCCTGAAAGATATTATGAGACATGGAAGAGTAGAACAACATACATGACTACTGCAAGCAACAAGCAAATATTAAAAAGAGCATAATTAATGAGAGCCAAGATCAAACCTCATAAAAATCGCAGAAAAAGATTCATCAATAATTCATCAAAAAAATTAAATAAAAAATATGTATTATCAAAAAAATGTGTAATTATAAGAAATGTTTCAACTCCCAATCTATGTTGATGCCTAAAGGGGTTAAAGAATATAACATAAATATCCAAAACATTTCATTTCTATTGATTAAATTAAGCCTGTCTCCTCCATAAATGGAAATGGGAACATGTTCAATCACTGAAAAACTTAGATTATGTTATCCTCCTTTATGGCATTTCTAGAAAGTGGATGGGTTGGATCTTTTTTTTTAATAGAGCGGGTATGTTCCATGAGCCTCAATTTTAATGATCTAACTGTCCGTCCGACCTAGTTTTTTCTACATTCACACTTAAAATAATACATTTGCATGTTATGTTCATATCTCATCTTTTTGCATTTGATTGTTTTGATGCAATTGGCAAATGGGCATATTTTGCAATGGTCGCACTTTGAAAAGCCTTTTGGAACTCCTGACAATCCCATCTCACTTTACTGGAAATTAAAGAAGCTCGGAGACAAGCACAAGGTCAATGATTTCGCATTCCTAAATGCAAACTTTGGACCAGGACCCACAACTGATTTCAGATCTCCATTTCAATTGAGTTTATACCAATGTTTGAAGATGATGAGTCAAATCTGGTGGGATTATTGTTATGTTCTGTGATGAATAGGGGAATTGAAAATGCACCTTCTTAGACTATCTATTTGAGAGGATCTTAATTTATGTCCATGATTAATACTGTAGGTGAAACAAGATCTGTTCTATCCATCCAGTTCACATTATTAAAGGCATCCCTAATGTCTCCTTCTCTATAATGCCTTGATGCGAATCTGGAGACCAAGTCTCTTGATTGTTCTATGAAAAAATCATTAAAGAGTCTTCTAAAGTGGAGGAACTGGCCTTTAGGGATAACCTACATGAAGGACCTGGAGTGACTGCTGTCTGCCCTAGGAAATGTGTTTGAGTTAGTTTTTCTATAGACATCTGTGTAGATATTACACTGCATGTCAATATATAGCAATACATCCAGATAATGCATGTGATGATTACAGTGCTGAAACGTGAAATTTAAATTACAATCATTATTAAATAAAAGTGCACAGTGAAGTAGAATCCTCATCCCAAATAAATATCAAATGTTATCGCTGATAAAAAATTATATGATCACGATATTGATAAATGTGTGTGGACTCCCCAAACCCAATAAATAGATTTGCATAAAATGAGGGAAATGAAGTACCCATGTCTGTGCTTCTTGTCTGTATATAAAATTGTCAAATAAGAAATAATTGTGTGTGAGCAAAATGTGATAGAATCTAAAAGAAAAGTGCATTGTGCAATAGAAATATTTGATTGCTGAAGAAAGTGATGGATAGCAGTCAACCGCGGTCATGATTAATAATAGTGAATAGAGATGTGACATCCATAGTTATGCATCAAAATCTCTTGGACCACTTCACGTTTTGTAAAGACATACTGTAAGTAGATCAGTGGTATCCCTAAGGAAGGAGGGCAAAGATTTAATCAGCGGTTGGCGATACACATCTACAAACCGTGAGAGAACATCTCCCAAAGATCCAATAAATTACATGATGGGCTGGTCTTGACAGCATGTAAGCGATTTATGAATCTTTGGGATATTGTGAAAGATCAGGACGACTGGATGTGTACCATACAGAAATTCATATTTACATGTAATATTTTACCCACATCTAACAGGACTTTCAATTCCCTCTGGTAGACCACCACCGATTGGACCACTATGGCACTACCCTTATTTGCATTCTTGATTACAACTGATTTATCCTTTTTTTTTAATATGGAGAGTTCTTTCTTCTCGTTATCAGATACATTATTGAATTGTGGATCTGTAAAGGAAAAAATGCCTGCTAGGATCCTATGGTCTCTCTCCACAAATTTCTTGAAGGTCGTGATATAAGGACCCTTAAGAAATTGGGACAGAATATCAATTTGTTTCTTGAAACCTGAGTCACTATGACCAAACAAAGGAGATGAAGAGGGAACAATGGGATCCACTTCACCTACTTGCTCCCCAAACAGACTTTCCATGTCCTGTAGAGTGCAATAATCTTTAAAGGGCTGGAATTGATACCTGTCTCTAGGGGGGACACTGAAATCCAATGCCGTCATCTGAAGAGCTGAAAGTCACTTTGTGGGGCAAAATTGAGACCCTTGTTAAGAAGGGAAAGTTGTACTGATGTTCAACGTGTGAGATGGTTAATACAGTACATGATATTAAGGATGACACAATAAAGAACCTTTGAGTACAGACGATAACAAGTAGGGTTAGAGAGAGGCTGCATGCATTATTTAACTCATTATTTCATGTGCTACCCTGCTTTAATGGGGAAGAAATGTCTGCTGCATCTGTATTACTGGAGAATCTGAGAAGATGTATTACTGGAAAAACAAAATGCTATTTACTGCAAATAGTAAGGCTTGATCCTCGCTATGGCGGCGCTGCATGGACAAGAACCACCCCTCAATGGGGCCGGGCCCGCTGCGAGGGGTGGCCGCCATGCTACGCGGCGAGTTTTTCAGGCAGACATTAAAATTGTGATCAGCTTTAGGGAAGGCGCGCTAGGCCACGCCCCCGGCGGTTCAACCACTGAGGGCGAACCTGCCAGGTGACGTCATGGCCGCGCCCCCATGACTCCCCCGTCACGCCCCCGTCTTTTCCCCTGCAGCTCACTGCAGACTGGGGAACTCTGCTGCACGTGCCGCCAGCCCGGCAGGTGCACGTGCAGCGCAGGCAATGGGGACCGTAGCCTAAGCGTTGATGTACATGTAAAGTTATTATCCTTCAACAACCTGTTCACCTTGCCTTAGTTTATCAGGGTTTCGTCCAATATGATTTTCAGTCATATGATGATTTCATGTTAAAACACCATTATTAGGCTTATAGTGAAAGTACATATTAGTAGCATAGTACATACAGGTACTGTATTGCAGTAACTCCTTTACTTCTAGGCATTCATCATGATGAAAAAGGGGCCTGATAAATAGGACAGAATTCTCTGCTTGACAATAGATTAGATCAGGAGTGGTCAATTGCAATCCTCAATAGCCACCAACAGGTCAGGTTTTAAGGATATTCCTGCTTCAGCACAGGTGGCTCAGTCAATGACGGAGCCAGTGATTTAGCCACTTGTGCTGAAACAGGGATATCTTTAAAACCTGACCTGTTGGTGGCCCTTGAGAACGGGAGTTGGCCACTCATGGATTAGATGCTTTCTACAAGACAAATATAAAAATAGACCTATATACCTGTCATAGACCTAACTGAAGAGAGACAAGTGTGGCAATTGCTATTTTGCAGAGATGTGGACTAAGTTATTTGGCTGTATTTAGAAATATGAGATTTACAGGTTATTAAGAATTTATATTAGTGTTAGGTACCCTTGAGAGGTGGTCTGCCGTGTAGTGGCTCAAGGGCTTACAACACTTTGGCCAAAATGTTAAACTAAAAGACCATTTTATTTAATATATATCTATACATATATATGTAGGCACTGTACCATGTATAAGTTTCACTGGATGTGCACTGAGCTCTGTCTGTGTTTCATGTTCTGTCTCTGGTTTTAAATATATATTGCCATGCTCAGTAGCACTCCTCTGTGACACTTATATGCTTATATATATGTTGTGGTTATTTTGGGGGTTCAATATGAGCGTGTAGATGTCCTGTTTGTTTTAGAAATATGATACTGGTAATATTACTGTATGCTCATTTGCATGTCTTAGACAGGTCTGCAACCCCGCCTTTCACCATTATCACCCAGCACTTCCACTGCAGCAAGGGATTCTGGGAAATTACATGCAAATGAGCACACAGTGCCACCTTTTGCTTCAAAACCATTCAACATGGTTCCCCTATAGGCTTAAGCTTGCTGCATGGTCACAGCTTTGAGCACAGCCAGGGTTAAGATGCATAACCAGTGAACCCACCCACAGACAGCCGTTTCGACCTTAATGGGTCTCTTTAGTGTGGGGTTGGTTATACTGGCTATGCAAAAATTAAGCGAGGATAGGTTTTACCATACTTAGTTAAGTTATGGTGGGTAAAAAAAGTGACAAGAACCCTCCACAGCAAAGCATATAGCAAATGGAAATATTACTGTATACTCATTTTCAATGTCTTATGCAGGTCTGCAACCCTGCCTTTCACCATTATCACCCAGCACACAGCACTTCCACTGCAGCAAGGGATTCTGGGAAATGACATGCAAATGAGCACACAGTGCCACCTTTTGCTTCAAAACCATTCAACATGGTTCCCCTATAGGCTGTGGAGGGTTTTTGTCACTTTTTTTACGCACCATAACTTAACTAAGTGTGTATATATATATATATATATATATATATATATATATATATATATGTATATTGAAGACAAACAAAGAACATACAGTATTTAACGTTCATAAGTATTGAGAGATAATGTTCTTGTCAAACAATGACTATTTTGCATTTCTGTTAATGTGCACTACTACTAATTTTGTTTCAATTTGATCATTCTGAATAAACAACAATGATTAGGCAGATGGCCACCAATTATTTGCAAACTAGAAATAGCGATGTTTTATAGAATCTCTTTACATTTCATATTCTAATTGCTATGCAAAAGCTTCTTCTCATGTTTCAGATTCCTTAGAATTGTTCAAAAATTAATATATTGCGAGTTATACAATAGAAGAGTGATAATTACTCATCATAACTGACACCTAGCAAGGAATGTATTCAATGGAAATGAAGCTGCAATATATTCCATAAATCTAAGGGAGTTTTTTAATGCCTGTATAAGCTGTGATACAAACTTTGCATTGAATATTTCAGCGCTAATATTCGATAAGTAGAACGAAGGATTGGGGTTATCTACTACAGTATATATGTGGTTCTGTAGCATAAGGAAGTGAAATATACACTGATATGTCAGTAGTACACTAGTAAAATATGGACCCAAACTGTTTTTCAAAGTTTTATATTTAAATTAATCTTGTTTTCAAAGCAGCTGTGGGACTCAATAAGGGGATTATACTATATCCACCGAAGTGGCTGTTTGGGCCAGTTTCTGCCGAAAATCTCCATTGACCCGAAACACCTCGAACTGACACTTAGGTGGATAAGTATGAACCTCTTAAGACTTTTCGGTCAACTTGCATCAGTAAATGGAAGAGGTATGAGCTGGAAATATAAAGAACGAGACAACATCCATTTTTCATGCAAATGAAAATGTTCCAATACCATCTATATACAGGCATACCCCGCATTAACGTACGCAATGGGACCGGAGCATGTATGTAAAGTGAAAATGTACTTAAAGTGAAGCACTACCCTTTCCCCACTTATCGATGCATGTACTGTACTGCAATCGTCATATACGTGCATAACTGATGTAAATAACGCATGTGTAACAGGCTCTATAGTCTCCCCGCTTGCTCACAGCTTCGGTACAGGTAGGGAGCCGGTATTGCTGTTCAGGACGTGCTGACAGGCGCATGCGTGAGCTGCCGTTTGCCTATTGAGCGAGATGTACTTACTCGCGAGTGTACTTAAAGTGAGTGTCCTTAAACTGGGGTATGCCTGTATCTGGTTATTAAAGGCAGAGTACCCCCTGCTCCTGAGTCTAATGTAGAATGACTGCACTGACTTACCCCTCCCCTGGTTTTCCTAAGTAAACATAGACCCTGGTTTCTTTAGGAAACAAAAATAGCTGCAGTTATATAAACCAATGAATAAGAGGTATGTTGACATGGTGAGAGTCCCATTCACTGAATTGAACCAGGGACCAGCTCACATTGTCTTTGAGATTCACCACTCCATATCTCCTGGAATTGTAACTGTATGGTAATCTTGATGCAGTTTAATAGTGCCAATGAAAATTGAGGTGAGCACTGCTTTAAGTAAGCTGTATTGCTTTTGACATTTTATAACCAATACATTCCATTTGATACATCCCGTCGAAAACATGTCGCAATACAAATATGTGAAACGACAATGATAAAACAATAATGATACATGATGCAAATTCAAAAATCCAGCCCAAACCATCTTATATTTTAGAGTTTGTTTGGATGAAACATACTCTAAACATGTGAACCAGTGATACTAGTTAGTGTATTACGTACTCTAAACATGTGAATCAGTCATACTAGTGTAACAGGGTATGTCCCATTATACATTTCTGTCCCCCTGTTATCCCTGTTATGTAAGTCCTGTTAGCTGCAGGCAGTAACAGGTTAAATCTATGGGCTCTTGACCCCCCATTATACCCCTCTTTTGAGTGATAGAAGTAAGGTGGTGACTCATGGCCTGTGTAAGCCTATCAGGGATAGGTATTGTATTGTATTGTATGTCTTTATTTATATAGCGCCATAAATATACATAGCGGTTCACAGTAGTAATACATGTTGTAATCATATAAATAACAAATAATATAAATAACAGGTCATGGGAATAATTGCTTCAGACACACTGTAAGAGAAACATTAAGGAAGAGGAGTCCCTGCTCCGAGGAGCTTACAATCTGATTGGTAGCTAGGGGAATGTATAAAGACAGTAGGAGGGAATTCTCGTTAGTGCGTCTGCAGGGGGCCAAGCTTTATGTATCATGTGTTCAGAATATCCACAGTGCTATTCATATGCTTCTTTAAGCAAATGTGTCTTAAGGTGGGTCTTAAAGGTGGATAGAGAGGGTGCTAGTCGGGTATTGAGGGGAAGGGCATTCCAGAGGTGCGGGGCAGAAAATGAGAAAGGTTTAAGGCGGAAGAGGGCTTTAGATACAAAGGGGGTAGAAAGATGACATCCTTGAGAAGAACGCAAGAGTCGGGATGGTATAGAGTAGACCATGAGCTAACCCCTTCTTGAGTTTCCTTGGAGGGCGTGGCCAAGTAAGTCAGAGTTCTGCTTGAGCTCTTGACAAGAGAGAAAGCAGAGAGCTGTGAGTCTCTCCTATGGCAGGATGAGAGCCTTTGGTTGGGGGAATATCAGATTCATGCACAGAGGCCTGTAAGATCAGGGCCTTCACCATCCAAAGGTCTGGAACCTCTCAGACCATGCACCACTGTGATGAAGAACTGCAGTGAGTGCCAGCCTGAATAAAGATCCTGTTCTAATATACCTCAGTCCTTGGGCTGAGAGGGAAAGAGTGCAATAGTGGGGACTGACCCCCGAACATCCTGGAGCCCACTACGGTTGGAGGCGCTAAGCACCATGAGAAGAACCAGAGGGAGAACCTAAGCCTATCCTGATCTCCACAATACCGCAGATCAGCTCAGCTCAGCTCTCCTGACCCTAACAAGTATCGCACCACACACTAGGTACCATAGGCTGTGTAATATCCCACTAGTATAGTAGTATTGTCCACAATAAATATTGTCCTACTGTGCCAGAAAATACATATGCTTGAACAGCTATAAAGTAAATGTATTTATAATTTAACAAAAGAAAGTTTTAAATGGTTGAGGGTTTAAAATAACCCTGATATTTAAATACGTAGTACTGATGTTGATGGCAGAACGGAAAGATACTGGACCAGCAAGGCTGTTGCCACCTGTCTATAATGGGTTAAACTTGTATTCCATCTTACTGAAATACATTCATTATTTCAATAAGATACAGTCATTGAGACATCCTTGTAGGCATTACATGCTGCTATCATTTAATAAAATATTATTGGCAAATGGCTATGGTTAAAACTCCCTTTGATCTCTGCCCACAGATTAGAAATGACTGCACCCATCTAATTCTAAATCTGTACTGTCTTTAAAAATATATATATACTAAATGACAAATATTGATGATCATTAATTCTGTGCACCACAGGGAGATTGCAAATAATTATGAAATGTACTGTAATACAAGGGTAAAAACAGAAAAAAGGTGCCATGTAATTGAAAGTATACAATAATTGTTTAATAAAGAGTTCCTGATGTACTACGTGATCTTGTTGAATGAATTATGATCTAATTTTATTACCTGCTTAACAATACAAATGTAAACAAGCTTTTAAAATGGCAAAGCTTAGAGGCTGCACTTCCTACTCACAACATAATGGCCCACTCAGCTCCTTTCAAATAAAAGGCCATTTCGAAAATGAAAACCCATTACATTGTGAAATATTCCTTTTTTTATTACTTCTTGAAAACAGCAAAGTGAGTAATAAGGTACAGCACGCAAACTAGATGTTTTACACAAGAAAGCCCGTACGTGTGTTATTCTCTATTAGGTTTGACTAAAAATCAATCTAAAATCCAGTTGAGCCTAGTCAAATTAGATCAGAAACTAGTTTAATTTAGTTTGAGCAATATTCTCTTTCTTCTGATGCATAGCCTACAGACAAGCAAAAAAATGCAATACTTTCACTTATTAAAGGTTTATGTGCACCCTGGTAAGGATAACACCATCAAATGAATTTTCCAAGCGATCTGCTTCTCTTCTGTGTAGAAAACAGAGATTACAAAGAATTTGATTTTATGAGTCTCTTCTGTTTTTCAGCTCATAAGAATGAATACGGTCTAATCCTATTCAATCCAGCTCTCGTCTGCTTGTTCTAACATATACATCGTTGAGGAGCGAAAATCAAAATCAGCATTCCCCTTTGGAGCTGTGCAAATTAAATTTTTTGTTTTGCAATCTAGTCAGTGGGTTTCTATACTGTCTATCTAGATAAAATAAAATTGTCTGGACACTTATCTTTTGTTTAATAAAATAATAAAGCTGAGCATGTGGAAAATCCTACGCCTGGTAGAGAAAAGGGGAACTTTTAATGGGCAGTTTAAGGAGCAGTATGGTTTGTTTTGTAGGAATCAGTTCCAGACTGGAGTTATTCCTATGAAATAACAACAATGTGATATTAGTGTAGCCCGGGTCCCCCTGGTCCCCCGTAAGCCCTTACATCTGCTATGGTGGCGGGTGCGTCCGGCGGGTGCCGGGAGCGTTGTGTGGGCACGCTGGTGCCGGTGCGGGGTGCGCGCGCCTCCGGTGGCTGCAAGGAGGTTGTTGACAGATGAGCAGGTTGCGAGAGGCCCGCGAGGTGCGCCACTATAGAGTGCTGCCATGTTGGGCTTGGTGCTGGTGTGAGGCACATGTTGCACATGCGCAGGATCAAGCGCGAGCAGGAGCCATCACAGATAGGCTCCGCAGGGGGAACTACAATCCCCAGCAGCCCCAGGGGTTGGTAGTCAGATGGATAAGCTTAGCCAATCATGCAGCCGGATTCCCCTGCAACAAGAGTTAAATTTTGCACGCTGGGGAGCACGCCAGTCGGAGCTGGGACAAGGAAGTGGTGGGTTATGTGTGCAGGTGTCTGTGGCACCTGCACTAGGCAAGATACCCCCTATTAGGCCCCAGCTAGGCCCTTACTCCCCTCAGCTTGTGGTTGCAGCAGGGATAGGCTCACAGATAGGGACGCTGCCCCTGAAGTATTAATGTGAAGGACACTGCCAGGATGCGACTGCATACTGGCCTCAGGTGCTCTGGGACCAGATACCTATCTACTACAAAGATGTACAAAGGTGGTACAATCCCTGCAGGACCCACCCAACGTAGAGGCAGAGGCTCCGCGAGTATTCCTTGGATCTGTGCATCACGGCATCGGCACGCCCGGGTGTAGACACACCAAGCAGGTACCCAACAAATTGCAAGGGCCTCTAGGTAGTTTTGGGGATGGTGACTCCATTGAGAGGGGGCAGAGTATTGGGAGGTACGGCCGTGCGAGGCCTGGTGGGTTGGCTGTAACTATATTAGCTGCATATATTAAAATTGTTCTGCTTTACCAAGTGTGTATTCTTTATGTGTCCTGTACCGGGGGATTCCACAAGCTAGAATCCCGCTACAGGTGGAGGCGCTACCGAGCATCACTCAGGTATACCCCAGGTTCCCAGTAGCGGAGACTCAGCTCTCCTGTACACCACAGGTATAGCACCACAGATATACCGTAGCCACACATCTCCCAGGCGGTGGGGGGAAAGTGCGCTACATTAGGGTGCTTAGAAAAAAGTTTAAAGTTTTAGCTTTGTCTTATGTGATAAATATAAAATCTATTTATATTTTTGTAGCCTGGTTACCCACACCCCCCCTCCTTGGCTCCATACCTTCGGTTGCGGCATAGGCTGACAGCGGATGCTGGGGTGGGAGGCTGGGGTGCGTGCCGGCGGCAAGTGGGGGAAGCTGCAGGAGTGCTGCGGCAGGTAGAGGGGTGATACGGTCGCCGGAGCTCCTCTGCACAGACGGCGACCATGTTCGGACTCCTTGCACATGCGCAGTACGTCTCGCGCATGCTCATTGAACCAGGAGTTGCGGCGGACATTACAGTAGCTTTGCGCATGCGCAGGGACTTCATGGGAACTACAATCCCCAGTAGCCCCCGGGGCTGTTAGACAGGTGGCACAGCAAAGCCAATAGGACTTCAGCATTCTCCCTGCACAGAAGAGATACATTTGGGGCACTGGCACCGCGCACTCAGTCGTTATGGGGAGCAAAACAAGTAGGTTGTGTCCAGGGAGCTGTGCTTCCCTGGACTAGGCTTAGTTTGCCCCCTTAGGCCAAAGGTAGGTCCTGAGATCCAATCAGTTTGTGGGTGCTTCAGGGACAAGCCCTTAGATAGGGACCTTGTCCCATATAGAGCTATAGTGTCAGGGACACAGCAGAGACGCTGCGCGGTACTTGCAGCCTGTGGTCTGGGACCAGATCACCACTGCAATGCCATAGACTCTCTTCATGGTGGTACACTCCAGCGGGAATCCACCCCATGCAGAGGCGGACACCTTCACGGACAATGACTTTGTGGGACTTGACTGATCTTATCTACCAGCCGGTGGTAACTGGGTGCTGAGCACCCGGCATGTATCACATTCAACAAGTGCACCAACGATTCACACATGGTCTGTGGGTAGCACTACCGCACACTTGTCGTGGGTTGTGGCTCCTGTGGACACCGGGTGTTTAGGTGCCCAGGGCACCTCAGTACTTTGGGGGGAGACCCTCACTGGGGTGTGGACAAGGTGGTTGGACAGTGGGGCATTATGTGAGATAAGGCCGTGCGAGGCCTGTATGTTATGCATAGTGTGTTAGTATTACATCTGAGGGCAGTAAAATTGTTATTATATACTGTGTGTGTGTTCATTATATTGGTCCTGTGACGGGGCTATCCGGTGCTGCCAGGATCCCTCACAGGTGGAGTGCTTCGAGTGCTTCATCAAGGAGAATTTTTGCACATTTCATTCTGGTCATTAGAATGGAGATATATGCCTTCTATCTCTCCATTCTACAGATTGATACAGAAACTTTTTTTGTTTTTTATTATTCACTGGTCTGTTCTGCTGTATATGTTGATCCACTTTGCACGGATACCATAAGCCTCTGTGACTGTATTACTGCCTCTTGATATTCAGTAAAATAAGCTGTAACTTTATCTCTTGAACTAGGACTAAAAATGTTTTTGCTCTCCATTTTGTCTCGTAACTTTCTCTGAGTGCTGGGAACTTTGTGTGTGTTTTGTAGTTATAGTATTGTGGGAGTTAGGGTCCCTCGTTTGTTCCCATTGTACTACCTTCATATTAGATTTTTTCTTTGAACTTTATGTACTGTAGTAAAGTGCTGTATATACCTTATACTTTGTTTAACTCTAGAATAATCCATCCTCCTTTAATAACAGTGTGTGACGTCTGGATGCCCAGAGCAACCCGAGGTGGGGCCCAGCATACGACAGCCATGTTAGTAACCCTTTAGGAGGGGGTTATATAGCAGAAAGATATATTTTATTATAGGCATACTAAAACATGTATCATGTTGTTAATGTATATAAAGCAAAATCCGTGCTGTAGCAATATTTTTTACGTGATAGATAACATTTTAAGCACTTTTAAGTATGCAGTAATATTTTAACTGACTTTGTAGACTTTATGCCTTAAAAAACATGACAAAGAAGTTTGACAGTTTCTACTACAACTTCCATATGTGCATCACTACTGCTCCACCCCTTTTAACACCTGACTGCGCCAATATATAGAATTACTGATGCTTGATACGCACAATAAAGAAAAAAAGGAAGGTACTAAGAAGCACACACCTGCAATATACTTTTTGGCTTTCTTGCCTCAATTTAATGCCAAATAATCTTAGTACATACACCTTTATATTTATTAAAGGTAGTTAGTTTTTCCTGTGTTGCCAGCAACATGGCTAAATTGAGATGGGTCTTGGGTGCGTGAGTGGTTCTGGCAGCATAAAGGGTCTGGACCGTGACAACAATTGTATCTTGACACAACATGCCTTGAGTCAGTGTCACATACTGACATACAGTCTATACATCTCATCTTTCGCCCTTTTCGATCCACTCCTGGATGAAAGCTTCCCCAATGATCCTCTATGTAATGAAGTTGCAAGTCTCCATTCCACACATTGCTCCAACAAATCAAACACATTGCAACATACTGTATTTGCTAATTGCATCCTCCCATTCTTTTTTTGGTTGGCATCCTGGTCTATTGATAGCCTTTGGAATCCAGTCAAGTAACATCTTCATCCTACGATGGTAATTTCTTCTTGTGATAAGGGCAGTCCACCGCACTTTTCATTTCTTCAGCCTATGGTTGATGTCACAGACTTTTGTTTGCTTTCAAATCCATTCATTAATTTTCCTGCCTCTTTGGGTAATACTGCTATTGAGGCTTACCTTGACATTGGTTAGCAGGCTTCTCATGATTTGATCAAAAGATGCAACCAAAAGTCTTCTTTGTCATACAGACGTAGGTTTCAAAATTTATATTTTTCACCAGATATTGTTAGCTCAATGGGAGAAGCGCAGGGATTCACTTTCTGTTTTTCACATATATATGGTCAATTTTTTTTGCCAGCTCCAGGCTCCCTACATGGAGAAGCGGAGCAAATTATATATATATATACAAATACAACTGTATGCTCATCTGCATTTCTTAGGCAGGTCTGCAACCCCACCTTTTCTCATTTTCACCCAGCATACAGCACTTCCACTGCAGCAAGGGATTCTGGGAAATGACATGCAAATGAGCACACAGTGTCACTTTTTGCCTCAATAACTTTTTTAACATGGTTCCCTATAGGCTTAAGCTTGCTGCATGGTCACAGCTTTGAGCACAGCCAGGGTTAAGGTGCATACCCAGAAAACCACCAACAGACAGCTGTTTCGACCTTGATGGGTCTCATCAGTGTAGGGTTGATTTTAACTGGGCATGCAAAAGAGGCTATGGGATAGGCTATACCATAATACTGAGTTAAGTTATGGTGAGTAAAAAAAGTGACAAAAACCCTCCACAGGAAAGCAAGTGTTAGCCGAGCTTCAATAATCAAAAAATAAATAGATGATACCGTTCTGTGGCTAACGAAATGCTTTTATTTGTGCGAGCTTTCGAGATACACTGATCTCTTCTTCCAGTGATTATATATATATATATTTATTTTCTTTGGGTAATATACAACATACATTTCTTTATACTTCTTTGAGTTTTCTGAAGCTTTTGAATTATATTTGACTTTATGGTCCAAGTTTCACATTCATACATGAGCCCAGGTCAAACAATTTCCTCTTGCGCCATAGTGGAAGATTCCCTTGAAAGATTGTTTCGGTTCTTCCAGAAGTGCTCCATCCACTGTCCCCACTGTTAGGCCCATTACTATGCCACTGTCGAGACTAAATCCAGAGACCTGACCCCAACTCCTGCCCACCAACCAGGCAAGCTCTAAATGTACCTAACCCATAACCTGACTGTGACGGTAGGGGGTTGCCAGCATTAATAAAGGTCACGCCCGGCTGGCTGCCCCTAGAAACCGTATGTCAAGGGTTGAAGTGTCAGCTCCTGGATCTAGTTGCGCACCTTGATGTATTTCCCTATATTTCTGTTCCCATTTTACAGTCCCCTGCAGGAATGTAAGCTAGGGATGCCAGGTATAGTTAGGATCCCTGTTAGGCAATAGCTGCAAGTCAGGGACTTTGGGAGCAGGAGATTAAGGTGGATATTAGGGAGCAACTAGGGTAAAAAGTGTATAAAGTATTGCTGACCGGTATGTTACCCACAAATAGTGTATAATTTGCGGGTACCCGTCTGTACATAAGGATGGGGAGGTTTATGGAAGTCCCATGTAAAGTATAGCAAAAACCTGACTTGTTTGTGGGCTTTCTCTGTTCCCCTTGTCCCAGAAACATAAAACTTCAGGAGTGTAAGTTTTAGGTGGGATATTTGGGTCAAAATGTATTCCTTTTGTTTGCAGGAATTCGGGGGACAAAGTTACCTAAGGTCCAGTAATTCTCCCCGACGCGCAGGTATGATTTGCGGGTACGCAAGGTGAATTACACCGGGGCTCCCCAGTGTCCCCTAGAATTCTGTTTTTTGAGCCCAGGTATCCCAGACCCATTTCCCTCATAGATATATGGAAAATAGCTGAAGCGCTCAAATGCAGGTATATCTCAAAATGATAATAAGCCAGACCACTGTACCAGGGTACTAACAATTGATATAGTACCTATAGTGTCATATAATGGGTACTATCCTCCTGAAGACAGGTGGTGTGTGGTGCAACCCACTCACCATATGTCTCATTGGCAGGTTCCCCTGAAAAATATGCAAATACTCACATCCTGGTAGGGCAGGCAGGCAGGCTGTGCAGCTACTCAATGCAATACAGGGAAAAGGGAGACCAAAAAGCGCACCAGCACAAACGGAGCAGGAAGAAACCAGAACAAAAAAATGATTAAAAGGGCACTTTAATGTGGCAAAAGACCCATCCAATGCATTTCGAACGTCGCAGCGTTCTTTTTCAAGGATAAAACACAATGTGATAACATCCATTATATACCCTCTTACCTGTGGGCCATTTCGCGCCAAAAATCAGAACCTGATGACGTCATAACAGAGCGACTCAGTGCCGATCTAAGGGCAAAAGGAAGTACCAAAGGCAGTGTGGCCATTTTGGATGTGGGCAAACATAGGAACACAATAACAAAGCTTTATTGACCATTCCAGCAGAACAAAATACATTGCTGCTAACTGGACAAGCATATTTAAACGAAATAAAGCTATATTAAACTAAACTAATGCTTAATAAAGGGTACTATTATATCAAGGAAAAACATGAACAAGGTGGATTAAAAAACTAGCTGTGTTGCAACTAAGTTATATACAAAAAAAAAAGTTAAAAATAAAAACCTCTAGACATGATTAAAAAAATGTGCAAGAAAAGTAAATTTAAAGACATATTCCACATACATACTGCATAACACAGATTGTGTACCTAAATCATAGGAACCAGGGAAATACAACTGTAGCCTGGAGCTCCCGCAGCTCCTTGAGACCCCCCTCCCCTTGGGCAGCTCGATCGCGGGTGCCGAAAGACCCGACGGCTGCTTCCAAGGGTGGGGGCTGGAGCAGGGAGCAGCGCGGCTTCCCCTGCCTGCGGCCGGTTGCCGGGGACGCGATCGGGCCGTTGCTAAGGCCGCGATCGCGTCTCTAAGGTCCCGGCGGCCGCAGAGCAGGGCGCCGCCATTGAGGACCGTCTCGCGCATGCGCAGTGGACGCGTAGGCGCAGGGAAAGCCCCAGAGCTAGGGATAGCTCGCGCGAGCATAGAGACAGCTCAGGGAGAAGAGAGAAAGCCCGGGAAAGCTTGCGCAAGCGCAGTGCAGGGTAGGAAAAGCCTGCGAACCCCTAGCCTATCAGGGAAGGCTCTGAGCAGGGACTACGAGTCTCATGAGTCTCTGTATGCCCCATGTGACACCAGGGAGCCAATAGGGCTTAGGAAGGCCAGGCAGGCAAAGTGGATACATTGTTTGGGCTTGAGCACGTTTGTCAGTTGGAGCTGGGGAGCTGTGAGGGAAGGAAGGGTGCAGAGAGCATATGCAGCTCCTGCATCGAGTAAGGTCCCCACATCCCAAGTAAGGCCCCAACTCCCCACCAGGTTAGTGGGTAAGTGTTGAGGGACGGCCCACATAGGGACGCTGCCCTTAGTGCGTGTCTGTGTGCTGTCTTGTCAGGATCACGGCTGGCAGTGCTGTGAGGCCTGACAAGAAGGCATAGTGCTAGTGTGCAGCAAGTTGCTGTACGCGTTCCAGAAGTTTGCAGTGCGTAGCTGTTAGTGTTAGTGTTAGGGTTCCAGGTTGCTGTGTGGAGTGTTGCATGTGACGCTGCCTGTACTGAGTGCAGTGTGTGTGCAGCGTGTGTTACTGTCTGCCGGCTGACTGAGAGCTGTGTGTCGGCTGCAGGCGCGTTAGGATATGTGAGTTAGGAGCTAGTTGTTCAGTGTGTGAATATCACCAGTGGCAGCTGCACGTGGTGAGCTGCCAGAGTCTGGGATCAGACAGAAGTTACAGGGAGAGTTATTCTGCATGCAGGGACTAGGGTAGAGGTATACCCCAGGGCCCAGTTAGTCCCCTATGACACCAGAGGAAGCTGTATGATATAGGGTTGGCCTTAGGACAGGGACTCCTTCACCCTATTCAAAGCAGCAAGAGGGATGCTGTCTGACGGCCTCTGACTGTCTGACAGCGTGTTCAGAGACTGTGTTAAAGGAGCATTCCGGCTGGAGATTCCTTTCCTGTGGATGCAGCGTGTGCACCCATTCCTGCAGGGAGCAGCGCAGCACGCCGTGGGATCACTGTGCGGTGCTGCTGAGTTCCAAGGATTTTCCTGACCAGGACTGGTCAGGGAGGTAGTATATATTAAGTGCACCACCGGGCCCCAACACAGGGAAGCGCTATCCCTCACACTCACACTGGTCTTTATTGTTGGGGACACTCAAGAGACTGCGGGGAATGTGATGATGGACATGTGGGTGGGGGGATGGTATGCATTCAGAGTGATGCACTGTTATTGATATATTGTTTTGATGTTATGCAAAGAGGTGTTATTGGAGTTACAGTTTCTGCTCAGTAAATACTGTTTATTCACACGGTGTGTATTTACTGTATGGTTGTTCTGGTGAGGGCACACTCCCACCCCGTTGGGATCCCTCATCAGTGGAGGCGCTGCACCGAGTGTAAGTACATACCCCAGGTTCCCCGTGGCGGAAGCTCAGCTCTCCTTGTTGCCAAATAGGTACCGCACCACACTGATAGTAGTCAGATACACCTACCCACCCCAATCTCACTTAGGGTGGGGGGGGAAAGAGGGCTACATTTGGAGGCGCTGCTGAGAGCCAGACCTGGGGTGCTCTGTTCCATTTTTTTCCCAATTGTCCCATTCCTATTTTTGTCGCCATGTTTGTGAAGTCCGAACACGAGGTCCTTGCCTGGGCTTTGAGGCAGTATATGGAGCCTGGCCAGGTAGTGGTAGTAGGAGGCCTTCCCGCAACTATGCCCGCGGTTGAGGTTCAGTCCTATATGCGTGAAATTCCAGGGTGGCCGCACGCATGTTTCTTAGAAGAAGAACACGATCCCACGGCCCTATGGAAAATGATACTTTTTGTGGCCATCCCCACCGCGGATATATGCCTGGCAGAGGCACCGTCCGCCCTGTGTATGCCCGGGGGCCCGTCTGAGGGGTACCCCCTAGTTTATGCCGACCCAGCCAAATGGCGTCTCCCGCCAACGCAGGAGAACGCACGTGCTGCTGGCTGCAAGCCTGCACTAAATTTTATTGAGGAAAACTGTCCGGGATTGGCGGGAAAACCAGAAGGCTACCCCCCTATCTATACAGAGAGCCCTAGCGTAATTGCAGAGACGGTGATTAAAATGGAGTCTCTCTCTAGCAGTGAGTCACACTTAAGATGGCGGCTCCCGCCAAGTCGGGAGAGCACCAGGACTGTGCAAGAAATTGTTGCAGAGTATTGTCCGGGTTGGGCGCGAAACCCTGAACCCCGCCCCTGCCCTGTGAGTGACTCAGCACAGAGCCAGAACCACTCCCTTGTAGAAAGTGCCCCTCCTTCAGAGTCCACCAGGGGGAGCAAGCACTGTGACTTTCAACCAAACGTGGATGAGACAGACTGTTCTAGGGAGGAGGAGCCTGACCTCTATATCACTCTGAGTTGTGCTGAAGTTAAGTCTGTCTTCAGGGAGAAATTACTTAGGGATTCCCGCTACCAACAACCGGTTGTGGAGGGCCCGTGTGCCCGAGTGAACATTTCAGATCCGGTTCCTGAGCGGGACGAGGTTGAAGTCCCATCGGTGGCGATGCGCCTACCGGCGAACCACCTCAGCGATTATACAGAGGAATCACAGGGTAAGGCGTATATACCCCCACCTTCTAGTGAATCCAGCGACCAGTCACTTGTGGTGATGCGCCTGCCGGCGGACCACTTTAGTGACAGCAATGAACACCCTATCTTGGTGGATGCAGAGCCTGCTGTGGGCCCGTGTGCCCTAGAGGAGGTGTATCCCGATGTTGCGGACCCTGCTGTGGGCCCGTGCGCCCTACAATGGTCAGTCCGACCTACTACCGAGGTACCATCGGTCCTAGAATGGGGACCAGTACCAAATGACGACGAGGGTGAGTCGACTGCCCCAGGGGTGTCGGGGGTGAGCCTCCAGGTGACCGCGGAGCATGATGGCTCCTTAAGTCTGGTTACCCGGGCGAAGGGCTCCCCTCTACATCGCGTCCTGGCGGAGGTGTCCTCCTTGGGAGAATCCATCCCAAGTCAGTGGAGTGGTAAGGAACTCCCTAACTCCCCACAATCTCCGATGGAGCTGGCCGTGAAGAAGGCCAGGGTTGCGGCTTCTGAACAGAGTATGAGCCCGTGCGCTCCGACACAAGTGGTCCCAGGACTGGGATCCAACGCTTCCGAGTTTTCAGCGCGTAAGTGGACTGCCCCAGAAGTACCGGGGGCAGGTCCCAAGACGGCCGAGGTGGGAACTGACAGCATCCCCAAGGACCTGTTGGCCACCGTGAATCACCGCAGTGGTCGGGTGTATACTCTTTACCCCCGGTCAGGTGAAACAGAGACATTGTCCAGGGCTCGCTTTTCAGTGGAAGTCTCGCAAGTCAGTAGGGACAAGGACTGTGTAAAGGAAGATCCAGGAAGACTGGCCTCCTTTAAGCCCAAAAAGGAGTGTGCCATTCGCCAAGTCGTGGACCGCGGGAAAGGTCCTGGCCTCCTGGTCTGCCGCATCCCTGCCGCGGATGACCGGGTAAGGGTCTGCTTCAGAGACACTGTGCTACTCCTTCCACCAGGGGGAGGAAGTAGCGAAGAGCCAGTAACTGTCGCTTTAGAGTGTGCTCTCCAAGAAATTTTTCTAGGGGAGGCTCACGGACGCAAAAGTGAGGTACCCCCACATGATCAGTTAGGGGCACCCCACAAATGGTCTCAGCTAGTCTCGGGTATAGTTTGGTGTGAAGTGCAATGTAACCTGAAGGGTAAATTCGACACGTGTTGTATGTTCTGTGCCATGCATTTTAATTGTATAAACCTTATGTCAGGGTATGGCGTTCTCCAAGCGAGGACGTTGGATTTTCCACCAGGGGGAGAGTGTAGCCTGGAGCTCCCGCAGCTCCTTGAGACCCCCCTCCCTTTGGGCAGCTCGATCGCGGGTGCCGAAAGACCCGACGGCTGCTTCCAAGGGTGGGGGCTGGAGCAGGGAGCAGCGCGGCTTCCCCTGCCTGCGGCCGGTTGCCGGGGACGCGATCGGGCCGTTGCTAAGGCCGCGATCGCGTCTCTAAGGTCCCGGCGGCCGCAGAGCAGGGCGCCGCCATTGAGGACCGTCTCGCGCATGCGCAGTGGACGCGTAGGCGCAGGGAAAGCCCCAGAGCTAGGGATAGCTCGCGCGAGCATAGAGACAGCTCAGGGAGAAGAGAGAAAGCCCGGGAAAGCTTGCGCAAGCGCAGTGCAGGGTAGGAAAAGCCCGCGAACCCCTAGCCCAGCGGTGCGCAAACTGGGGGGCGCGCCCCCCTGGGGGGGCGCAAGATTGTTTAGGGGGGGCGCAGGAAGCAGCGGCGATTATTGCCAGTAGCAGAGGGAAAAAAGCCGTCTGCAGCTGCAATTTTTATTTTGGCCATTAGGTGGCGCTGTGCTGTGCTAAGTAACGTGCTGTGCTAAGTAACGTGCTGTGCACAGTAGCATCTCCCTGCTTCCTGCATCAGCTTTGTGACATGGGGAGAGGGGGTGAGTGAGACTGGGACATGGGTGAGTGAAACTGGGACATGGGGAGGGGGGGGTGAGTGAAACTGGGACATGGGGAGGGGGGGGTGAGTGAAACTGGGACATGGGGAGGGGGGGGGGTGAGTGAAACTGGGACATGGGGAGGGGGGGTGAGTGAAACTGGGACATGGGGAGGGGGGGGTGAGTGAAACTGGGACATGGGGAGGGGGGGGTGAGTGAAACTGGGACATGGGGAGGGGGGGGTGAGTGAAACTGGGACATGGGGAGGGGGGGGTGAGTGAAACTGGGACATGGGGAGGGGGGGGGTGAGTGAAACTGGGACATGGGGAGGGGGGGGTGAGTGAAACTGGGACATGGGGAGGGGGGGGGGGAGTGAAACTGGGACATGGGGAGGGGGGGGAGTGAAACTGGGACATGGGGAGGGGGGGGAGTGAAACTGGGACATGGGGAGGGGGGGGGGAGTGAAACTGGGACATGGGGAGGGGGGGGGGAGTGAAACTGGGACATGGGGAGGGGAGTGAAACTGGGACATGGGGAGGGGAGTGAAACTGGGACATGGGGAGGGGGGGGGGGAGTGAAACTAGGACATGGGGAGGGGGGGGGGGAGACTGGCACATGGGGGAGTGAGACTGGGACATGGGGGGGGTGAGACTGGGACATGGGGGAGTGAGACTTGGACATGGGGGGGGGGGTTGAGACTGGCACATGGGGGGGGAGAGAGTGAGACATGGGGGGGTGAGACTGGGGCATGGGGGAGTGAGACTTGGACATGGGGGGGGGGGTTGAGACTGGCACATGGGGGGGGAGAGAGTGAGACATGGGGGGGTGAGACTGGGGCATGGGGGAGTGACTGGGTCATGGGGAGGGGTGTGAGTGACATGAGGGGGGTGAGAGTGTGAGATGGGGAGGGGGGTGAGAGTGAGTGTGACATGGGGAGGGGGGGTGAAAGAGCTACATGGGGATGGGGATGAGAGAGACACTGGTGGGAGGGAGACACTGGCAGGAGGGAGAAAGACACACAATGGCTGGAGGGAGAGTGTGAGAGAGACACCGGGTGGAGGGAGAAACAATAGCTGGTTGGAGAGTGCAAGAGAGATACTGGGGGGGGGGGAGAGACAATGGGGGGAGGGAGAGACACACAGGGGGAGGGAAAGAGAGTGGGGGGAGACACTGAGGGGAGGGATAGAGAGGGACTGGAGGGGGAGTGAGAAATACAGGGAGAGGGAGAGACTGGAAGAGGAGTGTGAAACTGGAAGAGGGGAGAGAGTGAGAATGGGGGGATGGAGAAAGAGACACACACTGGGGGGAGGGAAAGAGAGAGTGGGGGGAGTGGGGGGAGAGAGGGGGCGACACTGAGGGGAGGAATAGAGAGGGACTGGAGGGGGAGTGAGAAATACAAGGAGAGGGAGAGACTGGGAGAGGAGTGAGAGACTGGCAGAGGGGAGAGAGTGAGAGACAATGGGGGGAGACACTGAGGGGAGGGATAGAGAGGGACTGGAGGGGGAGTGAGAAATACAGGGGGAGGGAGAGACTGGCAGAGGGGAGAGAGGTCCTGAGAGATTCTAATGTGGCGGGAAGAGAGAGATTAATAATACTGCAGAAATGGGGACGCTATTAGACAAATACCATAATATTTATTTTTAAGTGATGTAATTTGTGTTATAAATACTTTTTTTGTAGACGCGTGGCGGGGGCGTTACAAAGCTGGTTCGCCCTCAATGGCTGAACCAGCTCACGTGCGCTGACGTCATGTGATTTTTATTACATCAGGCAGGGGGGGCCCGAGAAATTTCATGGATGAAAAGGGGGGCTCGGCATAAAAAGTTTGCTCACCCCTGCCCTAGCCTATCAGGGAAGGCTCTGAGCAGGGACTACGAGTCTCATGAGTCTCTGTATGCCCCATGTGACACCAGGGAGCCAATAGGGCTTAGGAAGGCCAGGCAGGCAAAGTGGATACATTGTTTGGGCTTGAGCACGTTTGTCAGTTGGAGCTGGGGAGCTGTGAGGGAAGGAAGGGTGCAGAGAGCATATGCAGCTCCTGCATCGAGTAAGGTCCCCACATCCCAAGTAAGGCCCCAACTCCCCACCAGGTTAGTGGGTAAGTGTTGAGGGACGGCCCACATAGGGACGCTGCCCTTAGTGCGTGTCTGTGTGCTGTCTTGTCAGGATCACGGCTGGCAGTGCTGTGAGGCCTGACAAGAAGGCATAGTGCTAGTGTGCAGCAAGTTGCTGTACGCGTTCCAGAAGTTTGCAGTGCGTAGCTGTTAGTGTTAGTGTTCCAGGTTGCTGTGTGGAGTGTTGCATGTGACGCTGCCTGTACTGAGTGCAGTGTGTGTGCAGCGTGTGTTACTGTCTGCCGGCTGACTGAGAGCTGTGTGTCGGCTGCAGGCGCGTTAGGATAAGTGAGTTAGGAGCTAGTTGTTCAGTGTGTGAATATCACCAGTGGCAGCTGCACGTGGTGAGCTGCCAGAGTCTGGGATCAGACAGAAGTTACAGGGAGAGTTATTCTGCATGCAGGGACTAGGGTAGAGGTATACCCCAGGGCCCAGTTAGTCCCCTATGACACCAGAGGAAGCTGTATGATATAGGGTTGGCCTTAGGACAGGGACTCCTTCACCCTATTCAAAGCAGCAAGAGGGTTGCTGTCTGACGGCCTCTGACTGTCTGACAGCGTGTTCAGAGACTGTGTTAAAGGAGCATTCCGGCTGGAGATTCCTTTCCTGTGGATGCAGCGTGTGCACCCATTCCTGCAGGGAGCAGCGCAGCACGCCGTGGGATCACTGTGCGGTGCTGCTGAGTTCCAAGGATTTTCCTGACCAGGACTGGTCAGGGAGGTAGTATATATTAAGTGCACCACCGGGCCCCAACACAGGGAAGCGCTATCCCTCACACTCACACTGGTCTTTATTGTTGGGGACACTCAAGAGACTGCGGGGAATGTGATGATGGACATGTGGGTGGGGGGATGGTATGCATTCAGAGTGATGCACTGTTATTGATATATTGTTTTGATGTTATGCAAAGAGGTGTTATTGGAGTTACAGTTTCTGCTCAGTAAATACTGTTTATTCACACGGTGTGTATTTACTGTATGGTTGTTCTGGTGAGGGCACACTCCCACCCCGTTGGGATCCCTCATCAGTGGAGGCGCTGCACCGAGTGTAAGTACATACCCCAGGTTCCCCGTGGCGGAAGCTCAGCTCTCCTTGTTGCCAAATAGGTACCGCACCACACTGATAGTAGTCAGATACACCTACCCACCCCAATCTCACTTAGGGTGGGGGGGGAAAGAGGGCTACACAACCATTATAAAATATGAAGTATTATCCACAAGATACATCAAAGAACAATTTAAGCTTACATATTAGCATAATATTTGCATGATAAGGCATAGGTTCAAAGGTTATAATGACAAGAATATAATGTCCAATATAATGACAATTGTCTTATTTAATCTGTATTACCAACTAATTACACCATAATACGTCTATCACAAAAATGTTTACAAAAAATGTGTTAGTTGCCAGTCAATGTTCAAGCCCATAGGGAAGCGCGTTTGGAGAGTGAAGATCCAATACGCCTCCCTACGGTCCAGAAGGTTGATATGATCACCTCCTCTAGATTTAGAAATAACTGATTCAATCCCCAAAAAGGAAAAATTATTAATTCCTCCCTGACCACATTCAGTGAAATGTTTTGAGACTGGATGATTAGTGTCTCTCAATTTTATGAGCCTTAAATGCTCTAACATCCTGACCTTAAGGGATGTGGGGAGGACGACTAGAGCCCTTAAGGTCAGGATGTTAGAGCATTTAAGGCTCATAAAATTGAGAGACACTAATCATCCAGTCTCAAAACATTTCACTGAATGTGGTCAGGGAGGAATTAATAATTTTTCCTTTTTGGGGATTGAATCAGTTATTTCTAAATCTAGAGGAGGTGATCATATCAACCTTCTGGACCGTAGGGAGGCGTATTGGATCTTCACTCTCCAAACGCGCTTCCCTATGGGCTTGAACATTGACTGGCAACTAACACATTTTTTGTAAACATTTTTGTGATAGACGTATTATGGTGTAATTAGTTGGTAATACAGATTAAATAAGACAATTGTCATTATATTGGACATTATATTCTTGTCATTATAACCTTTGAACCTATGCCTTATCATGCAAATATTATGCTAATATGTAAGCTTAAATTGTTCTTTGATGTATCTTGTGGATAATACTTCATATTTTATAATGGTTGTATTTCCCTGGTTCCTATGATTTAGGTACACAATCTGTGTTATGCAGTATGTATGTGGAATATGTCTTTAAATTTACTTTTCTTGCACATTTTTTTAATCATGTCTAGAGGTTTTTATTTTTAACTTTTTTTTTTGTATATAGCTTAGTTGCAACACAGCTAGTTTTTTAATCCACCTTGTTCATGTTTTTCCTTGATATAATAGTACCCTTTATTAAGCATTAGTTTAGTTTAATATAGCTTTATTTCGTTTAAATATGCTTGTCCAGTTAGCAGCAATGTATTTTGTTCTGCTGGAATGGTCAATAAAGCTTTGTTATTGTGTTCCTATGTTTGCCCACATCCAAAATGGCCACACTGCCTTTGGTACTTCCTTTTGCCCTTAGATCGGCACTGAGTCGCTCTGTTATGACGTCATCAGGTTCTGATTTTTGGCGCGAAATGGCCCACAGGTAAGAGGGTATATAATGGATGTTATCACATTGTGTTTTATCCTTGAAAAAGAACGCTGCGACGTTCGAAATGCATTGGATGGGTCTTTTGCCACATTAAAGTGCCCTTTTAATCATTTTTTTGTTCTGGTTTCTTCCTGCTCCGTTTGTGCTGGTGCGCTTTTTGGTCTCCCTTTTCCCTCATAGATATAAGCTGCCCCAAGGTCTACACTTTATTAAAGTATGTTTTATAATGTTTTATACTGTATGTATAAATGTCTATGCAGTCAGCCTGTGCATTTACATAGGTGCCAGGATGTCTGCATAGGCATTGAAGTTCAAAGGAGGAAGGAGTTCCAGAGAACAGGAGGCATCCCACTGGGGTCCCTTTGTAACTGCCAGACCTGATGGAGCCTGCTCTGCGGGTGGGATATGAATTAGCTGGGGGAAGTTGCTGCTTGTGGGCGCGTTTCCCATTGGCTAATTCATATTTCCCTGCCCACCCGTTTTTTCAAACGGGTTTGGCATGCCCCCTCCTCTGACATAAGCAGCCAGATGAGCCCCTGCTCTGATTGGATGGTGGGAAAAGTTCCCACGTCTGATTGGCAACCAGTCCCTGTTCCATGTTAGGCATAGGACACCGAAGTCTATGTAAGGGGCTGCCCAAATCAGAGCTCTCACTCTCTCAGTCTTCCAGACTTACAGGTAACTTTGGGACTGGATCCAGTGACGCGCCGGCAGGTTCTCCCAGGTGTTTTGCGCGCAATAGCAAAGCACTAGGCATTGAGGTGCCAGGGAAGCCTAGCCTAGCTGAGGACCAGTTCGGAGGAATAAGGTTACTTGTTCCAGGTTTATTCCAGTGACATGGAGCGGTCAGGGTAAGCCTTTGCTGAAGCAGGCGCCCTACATCTAGTTGAGTCTAGTTTTCAACCCCAGGCCCCCAGTAATTCTGCCTGTATTTTGTAGTTCATTGTGTGTACACAGGTTTACCCGAATAAACGTCATTTTATTCCACCATCTTGTTTTGCCTAGTGAATGATCCCAGAAAAATATAAATGTGTTAAAAGTCCTGGTCTCCACTGACACTGACCATAATGTTCCCACTTCTGCCCACCGCAAAAAACATCTTAACAATTAATCTATGCCCATCACATGAAGTGTTCCATATGTAACCCCACCATTATTTTACAAACTAATGTACAGCCCCGTGGATAAGAGGGCTATATAAGTGTTGTCTACTTGTTTTTACTGCAGTGTCTGGAAAATCTCAATGTGAAATGTGTAAATATTCTAAGATAGAATACAGAATAGTTTTGGGGCTTTAATTTGAAATATAATTCGATGATATAAATTTGAGTTGTAATAAAGTGAAAAGATGTAACTCATTATCTAGCACTTATTTAATCATTTAGAAAATATTGAATGACATTTGAAAAGTATGCCCCACCAGAAATCTTGTAGGTCCAAAGAAGTGTCATTACATCGTGAGAATGATTTTGTCCACTCCAAAGACAGTATCCTGTCTGTGAGATGGTCAGTAACAGTATCCTCACAGGTAACCATTACTAATTGGCGTCCAACCCTTTTTCTCTTGGTAGTAATATGTGTTCATACTGCTGTATGAAGCTCTTACTTTGGGGGTCAATACCTCAGGGACTCACATAGCAAAAAATCAACTTCCTCTACTGCTTGAAGAAAAAGACAGAGGGTTATTCATTAGACTGTGACACTGCTGATTGGGAGTTTACGTACGATAGTGATCTGATCGACACTATCACAGTTTATTAAATAACCCCATAAGCTTTAGGTGTAAGTTACGTCTATGAATAGGAATGTGCTGTACAGGACACAGGAGCTTCATTAAGATCATGTTGAAACACACAAGACAAAAAAAGGCAAACAGGAACACAACCAATATTGTAGTTTCTCTCTACCCCTCTCCCCGCTCTCCCCCCCTCTCCTCCCCTTTCCCCCCTCTTCTCCTCTTCCCCCCCTCTTCTCCCCTCTCCCCCCTCTCCCCCCCTCTCCCCCCCTCTCCCCCCCCTCTCCTCCCCCTCTTCTCCCCTCTCCCCCCCCTCTTCTCCCCTCTCCCCCCCTCTTCTCCCCTCTCCCCCCCCTCTTCTCCCCTCTCCCCCCCTCTTCTCCCCTCTCCCCCCTCTTCTCTCCCCTCTCCCCCCTCTTCTCTCCCCTCTCCTCCCCTCTCTCTCCCCCCCATTCTCCCCCCCTCTCTCCCCCCCATTCTCCCCTCTCTCTCCCCCCATTCTCCCCTCTCTCTCCCCCCCATTCTCCCCTCTCTCTCCCCCCCATTCTCCCCTCCTCTCTCCCCACCCTTCTCCATGCCTCCCTCTCCCTCATATCAGCATGTGAAAGCAGTTGTGTGTTAGCAATGCCTTCCCAGTGTTTATTATATCGATGTCCCCCATGCCAACAATTCAATTAGCAGTAATTAAACCTTCTAGTGGTATCTTTCATACTGTCTGGGCACATATGTAGTAAGGAGTACTGGGAATTAACTGTAAACCTATATTACTAACACTGGCAAGTGTGCATCAAATTCAACACTGGATATAACACGCGTCGCTATGTAACACATCTGTAACACGCAAGTGTAACACGCGTCTGTTCTTAATGCAGTCAATGTGTACAGCGTGTGTAATTAAAACATGGCTAATTAACTTTTCAGACCTAGGTTAAAAAAAAAATCTTGCAAATAATTGTGAATACTGCTGTCGACAGCTAAGATTGAATTAACGCTTCCAGTGCAAGAAGAGTCTGGAACACGTTAAAAGGCACGAAAAGGGTCTGTATCAATTAGAGACTTGCAAACCCTGTAACAGCCTGACAGGCAGAGAGAGACCTGGAAATAAGCTCATTTAAATATGCAAATAAGCTAACATTTTGCAAATACTCAAACTTTTTGGCGAGCTAAATCTGGCCAGCTTCAAACATCTCAAGTACCAATGATTTAACCTTTTCCATATGGTCTTTTTCTCATGTGCTTTAAGCACTTTTAACACTTTTAAATCTCCATATTGGTACCTAAGACCATCATATATTTTTCTATAAACCGTGCAGCTAACTTTGTTTGCATAAGCTCTATTTAACCCTTCAGGTGACTGTAATTACAGTGCAAGCACAATAAAATATAAGCACAGTAATCAATAAAGTATAAAGTTTTACAGCATAATGATTAAAGGAAAAGTTATATTGAGATTACATTTATAAGGTTCAACATGTGTTTCTCAGAGTTAATATTGCTGATCCAACTAGTCTGTTTATTGCGAATTTAAAACCAACCCACTTTCTCATCTCCGTGTTTTCGTTATCCATGAAAGCTAATAGTTCATTTAGTGACGTTTTCATAACTTAGATTTATGGTCCCGTTTTGCCCCAATTCAAATGAATGACAAGAATACCCATTAAGATGGATCCACAGTGTACAATACAATTGCAGATCGTTACGTCAATTACATTTTTAGGAATAAAAATCTTGGGATACGACGGCAATGTTGGGTAATTTAGGGTACAACATCTGAGTGGTCTATGTGCTATGTCCAGGCATAAAGTTGTGCATTTGTAATGGAATGTAGGGAGAAAGCACAGGGCAAAATTCTTGGCTGCATCTTTTAAATACTCAGAAGACTCAGATTCACTTAGAAATTTGCATTCAATTATGCATGCTAATTTAAACAAGGTCACTAAATATTGCATAACAGTGTCTTCCCTTGTTAGCAGCTGCCATGATGGCAAGCTCACGGACAAGCTCCTGGGTGATTTAGCATACTGATTTGCAGCTGGCACTGTCATTGTTCTTATCACAGTCCTGATTACTACAGCGGGAACATTTTGTCTACTATTTTATTCATTATTTTTTCCTTTCACGCCTCTAACTCCTCAGGTGCCCCTCTTTCATTCTCAGAAAATGTCTCCTGTCACCATTGTGGGCACATCCTATTAAGTGAGCACATGCATCTTTTTTTTCACAGGTTAGAGCTGGGATTGAGTTAAAACGCACTAATTATAGCAAGACATTTGAAGCTTGTACCTAACAATGTGTTCTGATCGAAAGAGAGGTGTTTTCAAGCCAGGTTAAATAATTCTTATTTCACAAAATATTGTGTAGCCCTCTTAACCCCCCCCCCCCCCCCCCACAGGTCGCAGATCGGACCTCCTAGGGTGTACTAAGGTCTGGCTACACATGTCTAGGTGGTGCATACCTGTGGGCAACAGGAGGGCCTGAGTCTCCCGCGATGGTGTGGGGGAGTACAGGACCAGGTTTATGGGGTTCTTGCCTTCATCAGATCTCAATGGTGCAACGCCTCCATCTCTGTTAAGCCCAAGGGATATGGGGTGGAACCCTTACAGAGAATTCCCACTCAGGGACGAGAGATTCCAGTCTCAGTCTTTGGTAAAAGTAGTAGCAGCTCTCTTTATTGTCACAGCAGCACACCGCACACAGCAATCCCAGCAACACGCTGGTCTCAGGTACAGGGTCTTCTCTCCCAGCTCCAGACTGCACACCCTCAGGATGGTCTATGGGTGTTCACTGTATCCCTGCCACCACCCCAAGCCGCGGGCGCTCAGGGTGGGGCTAGCTCTTCCCTCACCCCTTAGGCAGGGTGAGAGGCATTGGTCCACCGTAGTTTTAACAGCTCTACTCAGGGCCAGCCTGATCTCCTCCAACTGTATCCCTTAACAGGAACTCTCTCTCTCTCAGAACTCTCTGTCAGACTGACAGGAACAACCCACTATTAGACTGTGCACTGCCCTTTATGACTTTGACAGGCCCCTCCCCTATGTCTCTTGCCTTAGACACAGGTCAGGTGGCCTACCTCCACCACTCAGGGCAGGGCTTGAGGTGGGGGAAACCCATGATAACTACTGGCAGCCTGCCCTTAGCAGGGCTTATACCAGTAGGAGGAAAGACATATAGCCCTATTTCTTACCAGGGCAACAATTGGAATTGCGAGCAAAGCCATATTTCAATAAGGGGTGTCTGATGTAATTCCCAAAAACGCAGTACTGCTACAGCCTTTGTTCTTAACCCTGTAACCACTGTACATGTTTTACTATTATGCTTAAACAAGGGGTTATATGCAGGAGGAAGACTTGCTTTAGAAATGTAGTTTCCTGTGATCTTTCAACATCACCCGTTTAATATCTCAATGCAAAGTAAGCATTTCCTAATTGTCAACGGCCATTGTCAGAACAGACTTCAGGTCTACCGTGCAAAAATGATGATAACAATTATATTTATTGGTTAGCCATATAAATGGAGGCAAAAAAAAAAACCTTCAATAAATATTATTATACATAATTTAGAAAATGTTTTCAAACTTACTGTGTTACTGTTACTTCACTGAACTACTGAAATTTTTCAAGTTTTACGTGTTGGGAACAACTAACGTCATACACCTTTTTAATCAGTAAATTCCAATAAGTCATATTTTGCCCTGGCCATGTATATTCAATATTCTCCTTTAAGATGATTATCTGGAAATGTAATGAATTGACCTTCACTAGCATACTGTATTTTAGTGTACAGTGGATGTGAAAAGTGATCAATAATCTTAGTATACTGTATTATCAGGAATGTAGATAATGTATCATCTTTATCTGTGAGTACCATTAAATATTTAAAGTCACCTTCACAGTGGATTTTCCCCCCACCCTGCAGACAGGTGTGACTGTGTTTTTTCTATGTGGTTTTATATACTTGGGATATATTGTAACATACTGTGCAAGCAGTGTCATTGAATTCAATTGAAATGCTATGATATTCTGACTTATTCTTGGATACGCTTTGTTATCTGAGAGAACAATTGATGTGCTACATTTAATTCCAATGGTCATTTGACTTATTCTCCACTCCCCCTCGACCCCAGAAAACAGATTTGTTTAAATGTACATGTTAAAAAATGCTCATATTTCAAACTACAGCTGCTTCTATTTCCACTTTATCCTCCCTCTCCTTTGACATTCATGCATTAGCTAAATCCTGTTATTACTTCCTATGCAATATTGCTAAGATCTGCCCTTTATTGGTCATTCTTTTGCTATAGCTCTGGTGTATGTGCCCATTCTCTCCCATTTTGACAGATAAAGTCTTCTACCTCCTGCCTTCCAACTCTTTACTTTACAATGTGCCCAAATTATTGCAGCTAGTATCATCTCACTTTCTTGTAGATCAATCCATGATCTTCTCCTCTTTAAATCTATCTGCTGGCTTCCAATGAAGCTCTAATCATCTCCTTTAAAGGTTCTACCCTATATTTAGCTTAGCCCTGATTTTTAGCTATACCCTGTAGCTACAGATGTGGCACTATGGTTGGTCGCCCTGCCACCCCTAAATCCGCTGCGTCACCATGTTTTTTTTTCCATCTGTGCTCACGGTCTCAGTAAGGAGACTTAGTGGCCCATCATTAACACAGCGGGGGTCATTACTTCTGAATGGGACTCGCGCTGTGTGAATCCTACCGGGTTGCTCTTGTCTGTAAGAGACGCGCAATAAGAATAGACTGAATCAGTCACTCTCCCTGCGCGCCTCTAATAGGCGATCACACGGCTTTTATTTTATTTGAATAACACAGTATTGAAGCAGGGGTCTCCGGAGCTGAATCACATTAATTACAGGTCCGGGGACCCCCTGCTTCCCGAGTTACAGGCCCCGTTTTGGGGTGCCGGTATCTTAACGGGGCCTGTAACTTGGGATGTTTTACGTAGCGCTTTACAGAGACATTTTGCAGGCACAGGTCCCTGCCCCCGTGGAAAACAATCTATGTTTTTGGTGCCTGAGGCACATGGAGATAAAGTGACTTGCCCAAGTTCACAAGGAGCCGACACCAGGAATTGAATCAGGTTCCCCTGCTTCAAACTCAGTACCAGTCGGTGTCTTTACTCACTGAGCCACTCCTTCTCCACACACACACACACACACGCACACGCACACACACGCGCGCACACACGCACACACACGCGCACACACGCGCACACACGCACGCACACGCACACACGCACACACGCACACACACACACTTCTTCTCAGTCACATTTGCGTCTTTTTTTTTTCAGGCTGTGCCGTATAATGCGCTTACATTTTCCCCTAATGTCTCTATAAGTGTTTAAAGCAGCAGTCCAAGCTGCCATTTAAAAAATAAATAAATAAAAATCTCCCTTTAATATGTGAATCAATGCAATCCACACAATGATAAGTAATTAGCTGAGTTGCCGATCGATCTGTTCTCCTGTGATCAATTGGTGAAGATTAAGTTCGGGGGGTTCACTAAATGTCTGCCAGTGCAGCAGAAGACCAAAGATACAAAGTTCTGTGTGGAAGATCATGTGACCAGGCAGTCACTAGATACAATTGGTGCACTGTTAGTGTGAGGGCTCAAAAGGGGTGTGCCAGAGCATGTTTCAGAAGAGGTTGCTATAGAAACAAAAAATGCATGTTACATTATAATACATTAAAAATGTCATTCAGAGGTTTTTTTTTTTCAATGCTACAAGTATTGTCTCATAGTATAAAACAGATGTATTTAAAAAAAAAACACATGTAGGATATTGCTTTGTTTGTAGCTTTAAAGCTCATATTGTAGGTTGTGCGCTCACTGAATCAGGGATACATTTTCTTATTATGCTTTTTATGCTTTGAGCTGATTGATGCATTATTATAATGCTCTGTATTGTTGTAGTATCAATTCCATAAAGTGCTGCATAGAGGACTTGAGCTATATCCGTCACAATATACATACATTACAAATAATGTAATATCCAATTGTGTCAGTAATTCATGGTATCTGTATACTTCTAGCACTATCTACATGAGCATGTTTACATAACCCAAAAACCTCTTGAGCAGACACAATTAATGAATAGCAAACATAAAGGCAATTTAAAACCTTAACCTGCATTGTGAACTTGTTTTAATGAGACTTTATTTTCTCAGGATGCAGATTTGTTGCTGTAAGTATACTCTTTAAATGATTACAAATAATGACCTGTTTTCAGGCTGCCATAACTGTTATATGATACTGCTGGCCTAGGCTCCATCTTCCCATAATTGTTCACTCAGTGAGTATTTCCGTTAGCCTTTCCGCACAGCCTCTTCCTCTGTATGCCACCTGATGTTTTCTTCTTCGTCTAGCAGATAAGTTAGTATTCACTACAGTAACGTTCAGCCATGTTTCCTGTAAAGAGCATACCGTTAAAGCAGCAATACTACATTCTCCCTTTTTAAAATTATTATTGTTATATATAAAGAATGTGACCATGTATAATTCTACTTTCTTACCTAAGCTGGCAATCGTTTGGTGCTCCTGTTATTAATCTGTAAAAATCCTGATTGTGTGCCTAATGAAATGGCCGCCTTTCAGTTTCAATCGATTCTTCAGTCAGTGAAATTCAGCAGCTACAATGTAATCTTATATTACTAAGGTAACATTATATATAGTTACAGTTTGTAGCTCACACTGCTGGCAATACAGTATTGGCAACAAATGATCACAAACAGGGAAGTGTTACAAAGAACTTGCACTGCTTGGAAGGTGAGCTAAAACGTGCTATAGAAATCTAATGATGTTTTAGAATTGATTTTAAAAAAATAGGATTGAGTTGAATAAAAAAAAAACAGTATGTTTTATCTAATACTACAGAACTGATTCATTGGGGGGAAAAAACACTGTATAAGATTTCATATGTTTTGCTGCTTTAACTATAACGGCTGTGAGTGACAATGAGATGCAAATCATTCGTTCCTCTCAGCGCCTCTGGAGAAAATCTCATATTCTCACTGACTTCCTTCACTACAAATGTATTCTATCCTGTTTCAACTCTGCCCTCTCCCAGGCTAAACACTAGGTTAATCAAACACTAACAAGTCTAGCCTACGCCACCTCTTCTCTGTGTTTGATTCTCTACTCAGACCACCATGTGTTGTTCCCTGTTTTTCTTCCTCCATTTCTCCTCAGGACTTTGCTGACTATTTCAGAGTGGATTACAGCACATTCATCAAGACATCCCCTCTGTATCGTCACATTCCAAACCTACTCTGCCTAACTCTCCTTACTTGACTATTTTTGCTGTCTCAGAGGAAGTGTTGCTGCTTCTCTCCTCTTCTCCTTCTACACCGTGCCATCTTGACCCCATTCCCTCACATCCTCTCAAACATTTTAGATTCCACTATAATCCTTACACTCACACATATTTTCAACTCCTCCCTCAGCTTTGGTACCTTTCTCACCTCCCTTAAGCATGCAACAGTTATACTGTACCTTTACTCAAAAATTTCAAATGTCACCATACCTGTCTCTATCACCCTGTCTCCCCCGCATTTTACCTCTAAAGTCCTGGATACCTTGAATTCTCTAGCTTGCTTCATTTCCTTACCTCCTATTTTCTCCTAGATCTCTACAATCTGGCGTCTGCACTTCACTGAAACAGCGTTCACCAAAATAACTAATTATTTCAATGCTGCCAAAGACCGAGGTCATTTATTTTACTCAGCCACTCTATCTTTTGATACTGTGGACCAACCTCTTCTTCTTCACATTCTCCATAGTCTTGGTATTTATAGCAGAGTTCTATCCTGGATTTCCTCTTCCCTCTCTCATCATACTTTCAATATTTCGTTCACCACCACCTTTGGCGATCTCTCTGTGGGCATCTCACAGGGGTCTGTCCTAGAACCAGTCTTCTCTTTTCTCTTTATAATTCTCAGTAGTTGATCTTGTCACATCTTTATTGTTCAAATATCACTTCAATGCTGATGACACAAATTTACCTTTCAACCCCTGACCTTACACCTGCTGTCCAGACCAAAGCCTCTTAATGTCTCTCCACTACATTATCCTGGATGGCCCTCCACCAACTTAAACTGCACATGTAAGACGGAGCTCATTATACTTCCTCCAAAGCCTGGCCCTACTGCCCCCTTCTCCATTACAGTTGGCAGCACAATCATCCACCCAGTATCACAAGGATGCTGTCTAGGAATCACATTGGACTCTTCCCTCATATTCTCCTCTCACATTCCCAATGTTGTTAAAACCTGTCGAATTTTCCTCCACACAATTGCAAAGATATGAAGTTTCTTCTGTCGTTCTACTGCTAAAACTCTAACTCGTGCCCTCATTCTCTCCCTTCTTGACTATTGTAACCTTCTACTGTCTGGCCTTACTGCCGCTCACCTGTCTCCCCTACAATCTATCCTAAGTGCTGCTGCTAGAATAATTTTACTGCCTCCTAAATCTGTCTCCGCATCGTTCCTGCTGAAATCCCTCTTATGGCTACCTACTGTATTAAATCTTGTATTACTTCTAAAAATTATTATTTGCTCTTTTAAGGTTATACACTCCTCTGCTCCATCTTACATCTCAGCCCTAAGTTCTCATCCTACACCTTCTCGCCTCTTCCAGTCTGCTCAAGGATGTCTTCTGTCAACCCGTTTTGTATCTAAGGCTGCGCTTACAGCGCCGGCGACAGCAACAGCGACGTCACTTCAAAACAAATGTATTGAAGCCATTGCGTGCGCTTATAGTAAGCGCAACGCGACGGCGAGATGGAGTGACGGCTTGGTCGCGGTCACTGGAAGTCAAGTCAATTTGATTTTTCCAGCGACCGCAGCATGATGTCACTGTCGCGTCGCGGTCACCGGCGACGGCTCTATAAGTGCAGCCTTAAGCCCTCTCTCTCCTAAACCCTTTCTCACTCATGGCCCCACACCTCTGGAACACCCTTCCCCTCAATATCCAACAATATCCATAAAAACCCTCTTTGTTTACCCTTAAAGGCCCATCTTAAAACCCACCTTTTTATTGAAGCAGTTGAGTTGCTCCGCTTGCTTATACTATACATCTCATATGCATTTACCACGACCCTTGCAGATGCACTTACCAGAACACCCTCCTACTCTCTCTGTAAATTCTCCCAACTTACCATTTAGATGGTAATTTCTTTGGGGGCAGGGACTCCTTTACCTAATGTCTCCTTTTATGTATGGTGTGTATTCCTATTATGTCTCCTGTTACTGTATGTCACATGTATTACTGCTGTAAAGCGCTATGTAGATGAATGTCACAATACAAATAAAGATAGATTGACAGATGACAGAGACTCAAATGAGGCCATCTCATACAGTATCATTCTTGTAACAGGGACTTAACCCTGTTTTAAACGAGGCTTAAATATAAGCCTGCAGTGGTCTGAGGAATCCAACAGGGAGCTGGTTAATTGCAGCTAAACAATTAATCAGTCCGCCTGGATAATCAGACAGCTTGAAAGCCTCCTGATGGGATCTGACAGAGAGACTCTTGAGCACACAGAAGGGCTTTTTGTTGTTAGCAAGACACCACAGACTAGACCTCAATTCCAGGGTGCAGTGAACACGGGAACCCGCCAGAGTCTGGCCCCTCAACGGACACCAACCCAGACCCAGACCCGGACATGAAGGCCCCCTGCTTTGAGGTACCGCTTTTGGACTTTGTGATCTTAGGTTGGAAAGAAGCTTATCCTCCCAGCCCTGCAGATAGTGACCGGGGATGTGAGTTAGCCCTTACAAAGGGAGAGGCTGTTTTTTTATTTGTTGTATTTCCTTAAACTGTGTCATTTAAAATACAGGCTGAATGAAAGAATTTATTAAATTTCCCCAAAACTGTCTCCCTTGCCATACCTATGAAATGTCTCTTACAATCCCCTATTCACAAAACTCTGATAAAGTTAATGTGGCAAAATAATGTTATGTTATTTGTCAAAGCTAAACTTCCAGTCCAGACACTGCAGTGTTTTACTTGGGTGCAATGCTGTGTAAGGTATAATTAAGATAATATAGCATTATTTCCGTGTTACTTCCTTCTCCTCCCCCTTCACTCCAGCAAAAGTCCAGGGTCTGAATACTAAGTCTTACATAACAATCTTCATTACAGCTCTTATTTTTGCATATAATTAGCTTAGTGAATATGACAATAACACTCTAGGAACAAAAGGTCCGTTCTTGTTTTAAGTAACATCACGTTATGTGCCCTGACTTAATGGGGTTTAGTAAATTCCCTCCATAGTGAGCAAGGACACACAAAAAGCTATAGAGAACTTGCACATTTTTAGGGATGTATTTATCAAAGTTTCTTAGCTGTGAAACTGCAGTTACACTGGTGAATAAAAAAAAGTACAAACACATACCCACATTAAGTCATAGTTGCTAAACGAATCACAATGTGCCCTCCTACTGTCTCTGTACGTTCCTCCTACATACCAATTAGATTGTAAGCTCCTAGAAGCAGGAACTCCTCTTCCTAAATGTTACGTTTGTCTGAAGCACTTATTCCCATGACCTGTTATTTATATTATATTATTTGTTATTTATTTGATTACCACATGTATTACTACTGTGAAGCGCTATGTACATTAATGGCGCTATACAAATAAAGACATACAATACAATACAATACAATACAATGTTGCTTTCAAGCAATACACCCTTACTACATCCACTCCATTATGACACTGGGGATCCAAGTGACAGTGAACATCTCTGGGAGGCTGCCTTTCACATAGGGATACAGTATACACAGATGGACAAGCACAAACACCCCACAAATTATTTAATTACAATTACAGATGGAAACTTTTTAAGGTATTATAAAGCTTGAAGCAGCAACCCTTCCATTTTCCTTATTGAATTTAAACCATTCTTTTTTTTCACTGCGGGGACCCTCTTGTTACGGAGATCCTTACTAGTTTAGTTGCCATTGTTACTTCCTGGACAGTTAAATGTTCATCCAATAAGAAGCAGCAATGTCACCGCTTCCCCCCATGCACCAATGATGTTGAGGTTTCTGATTGGCCAGTGGTAGGTACCCAGAGCTCAGTGCAGTCTGAGGTAACCTCAGAGGCTATAGATTAAGGAATCATGATTTTTTTAACACTAAGAAAAACCTGTTCCAAAAAGCTTTGAAATGCTTTTCAGATATATTTGTTGTTTTAACTTGGTACACTCTCTTCTTACAGTACATAGTAAGTTAAAACTCTGTAAAACTGCATATGATTCTCCAAATGTGTTGTATTGGAATTGATATCTGCAGATATTCACACTCTTTCTGAAAATGACACATCTAATAAGAGTTATAAACACATCCTGAGGTATATTCCACTTCGACAGAAGAAAGTTTTACTAATATCATTGAAACTTTAAAGTTTGCATTTATACATAAAATTAAGACATAATATTGGATAAAACAGTTAGGAGCTTTTGTAGAAATGTGCTCCAGAGAAGGGATACTTTCATGTCAGTGATATTATCTTTTTGGAGAAATGTTATTTCTATTAATTGAATGAATGAGGATGATGCACCTGGATAATAAAATATAACAATTTACATAATAATTAAGGAATGGCCCAGGTCTGAAATAAATTCTGCAGTTAGAGTCAAATTTTTGAACCGAAGCGAAATGCAAACCAAAACCAGAAAATTGCTCATCCTTGGTTTCCGGGGGGGGGGGGGGGGGGGGGATTGGGGGAAGAAGGCTTATTTTTAGTTTTCTCTATAAAAAAAAATGTTTCTAACAAATCTGAATTTTCCCATGTCTGGTTTGTGGTGCTAACTCTGTACAGTACCTGCAAAGGTTAATAACGCCAGGAACTTTCAATATGAAAATGTATGAGGAATGGCACTTTGAAATAAAGATAGTCAAAAAGTAATTACTCTATAGTAACTATATTGTTCATCCTTATGGGCCTATTCTAGTAGCTCCGAAGTTGTCAGTGCCCGAGCCGCCCGGTTTGACATGTTCAGAAGCAGCGGAATAAAATGTGAGAAAAATCCCTATTCTCTATTGGAAATCACATCTTCTGAGCCACTTCTATAATAAGTGATAAACCGCACGGCTTGTACTTGCTTTAGAAGCGGAATGACCTGAGCTGGTGCTAACTCCATCCTCAGTCTGACTTATGGGTTTTAGCTCTCTTAGCCAATCCCATATTTCAGGCTCTGGATGTAACTCCCAATACCAATCTCACCCCCCCTGAGGTGGCGTGAAAAATATACGAGAAGCGGTTTGCATAATCTGAGCTACTAGAATAGCAGTTTTAGTTTAAAAAAAAAAGTGAGTTGGAGGCTTGTTTGACAAACTTATTGGATTGGCATAGCCAGAGTGAAACTGCTTCTAAATAAAGCCTTTTAGACACGGATTGGACATGCAATGCACTTTATAAGAGGTCTGTCACACTTCGGCGTTACTAGAATAGGCCCTTAGTGTTGCATAGAAATCTGGTAGCTGTAATTGGTCTTCGAGAAATATACATTTAATTTGATAGGTTCATGAATAGTAAAACATATTAAAATACTGTAATTCTTCATTGTTGATTTTTTAAAATTTTATATTTGCATTATAAGAAAAGTATCTGAATAAACAAATCCATTGTGTTAATGCCAATTTGTTAACTTTCTAGAGTAGTTGCAAAACAACATATATAATGAGTTCCTACTGTTGTTACATTAGGTTTGATATAAAGGGGCTTGGAGAAGTAGTGTGACCTTTACTGGATTTTCATTAGATCCTGAAATAGTTCTTGTTATCAGGTTTGAATCATTTACACTGTCCAGTGTTGTTACATAGATTATCTATGGAAGTTGTAGGTTTTATTTTCATCATGTGAGTTTAAATGTTAAGTAACTTCGTGTAAGTTTAAAGGATTACACTTGAGGTAGCTACTAGGTCCTGCATTTTAGAATACACAATGATTTGTATCTTTAGATCCGAGTTTTTCAAAGCATTGCAACTAGGTCCAAAGGGAAAATGTCATAAAACGTCTTTTTACCCGTATAAACCTCTTTCAAGGCTGAATATGCTTAGTGCATGAGAACAGCATGGTTCTTCATTTTGGCTTCAGAGTCTCAAGTACAGCAGGCATCTCCGACTGCTTAATAAGCAATGTTGAAAGCCCATAGGTAAAAGAAGAGCTTTGATAAGAAATATTAATTTAGTTTAATTTACCATAATTAAAAAATCACTGAAATTAAAAAGCTTGTATTTTCTTCAACATTATTTCTTTCACCTCCTAAAAGTTATATTTTATTGTTGAAATCCTACAGTTAGAAATGACATACAATAGTAATTAAATGAAGGCTCCTGAACAATAACTAATGTAACCTTATGTTTATAAAACTTATAAGGCTGGATGGTTACAACCGGGACGTTTCCAATGGTATTTAACTTGTCAAATGTCTTTGCGCATTATAAATAATGCAGCTCAATAAATATTATTCCAGATAAACAAGCTATAGAGTAATGAGCAAAAACAACATAAAAAGAATAACAGTTAACAGCCTGAAAAACAATGGATTACATTTTTTATAGCAGAGAATTAGGTGAAATGCAATGATGTTGTTATTTGTGAGTCACTGCATATTCGCTAAGCCAATTCATTAAAATGTACTGGGTGCAGGGTGTTTAAAGCTCCATGGTTAATGAAAGTAAAGATATTTAAAAACAGATCTTAAACAATAGTGAAGAAAAGCATGACTTGAACAGGAAGATCAACAATATGCTACAACTTCAAAATAAAGACATTTACCAATTTAACACATTTTGACTTCATATAGTTAGATGTAATTGATGTAAAATAAAATTGTAAATATACATCAATAATTTTGGATTAATATTCAGTTCATTTTAATACTTAAAAAGATTACCATAGAAATATAAAACTGTGTGTGTTTAGACATATATGTATACATATTTTGAGCCTGCAAATAAGTAATTGGGGCTCATTGTTCCTTTAAAAAGGTGCTATGTGTACAGTATGATCTATACAAGACATTGAGATAGATAGATAGATAGATAGATAGATAGATAGATAGATAGCTTAACTGGCACCTTGAAGAAGTTATAAAACCTACCCAGGGAGAATAATGGAATACCACGTCTTCATATTATGTTCAAGGTCCGTCATAGACTATAGATTACCCAGATGCATGATACTGGCGTCTTGCTCTTTTCCAAACTACTGTTGACTGTGTTAAATGCCCTAAAACAACATTTGTGCTAGCGTACGTTTGTGCAAAAATGATTCTGTGCACGGTAGAAAACGTATGAACGGCAAAATTATGGGAAGTTTGACACTGAAATGTATATAGGTTAAATCTGGGTGGTATGTGACCTTTGTAATTTAAATGTAAGACCTACAAGTATTTTTAAATACACCACTAGATATGACCTGTTGGTCTGCAACAGATAAATATGAGAGATGTCATTTTCTTTCTCTTCTCAAAATCCTGTATTCTTAGCACTAAAAGTAATTGATATGTAATAAAATGCCAAGATAATATGTATTGTGAGTATTTTTTTAATATTCTCTAGGATTTTAATAATATTCTTGTCTCCTTCCATCACCCCCTTTTTTTAGTAATGATGAAGAAGAATGTGCCAGTTTTTCAAATCTCCCTCAATCCCCCATGTCACCCCCATCAACTCCCCTCTCCCACACCTCCTGTCACTTCCATCACCCACTTTTTATATAGTCATGGTGACGTCATACTTCCACTATTCCGTCACTCACCCCCATCAACCCCTATCTCCTGTCACTATCTCCATCACCCCTTTATTTGGTCATGATGATTTCAGACTATGCCCCCATCTCCTGTTATCCCCTCTCTCATGTCACCCCTCCTCACCACTGTCTTCTTTCACTCCCCTCTATCACCCCCATGTATTTGGTCATGGTGCCCCCAGACTACCCCCCCCACTTGAGTCCCTTCCTTTACTGGATCTTGATGACATCAGACTGATGAAGAAAGTGATATTTTCCTCTCCCTCCTCCCCTCTAACTCCCCTACATCAACTCCCCTATCCTGTCACCCCCTCCATCTAATTGGTCAAGATGATGCAGACTAAACTACCCCTCTCCTGTCACTTCGCCCCTCATTATCCACCCTCTCATGTTACTCTCCCCTCACACCCTTCTCCTGTCACTTCGCCCCACATTATCCACCCTCTCATGTTACTCTCACCTCATACAACTTCTCCTGTCACTCCCCTCCTCATTATCCACCCTCTCATGTTACCCTCATCTCAACCCCTTCTCCTGTCACTCTCCTCCATCACCCATCTCATTTGGTCATGATGATGTCAGACTAAATTCCCCCTCTCCTGTCACTGACCCCTCAACCCCTCTCCTGTCACTCTTGGTCATGATGAAGTCAGACTGAAGAAAAAAAAAGTAGAGCTTTCTTTCATAATATAGTAAGATAAGGGAATATTCATCCAATTAAAAAAAAAAAACATCCTACATTAAACCCTGCCCCTCGTTAGAATAAGCTGCAATCACATCTTCTCTCTACCTTCATTGGTTTTCAGGATGTTATTGAGGTAACCAAGCAGATGCTGGCACATACGACATACGACATGTTACATTTTCTGGACAGATAAACAGACGGACATAAATAACCAAAACATTTCTAATGCTTCAGAGGCATCAATAATATAAAGTTGACCGTAAGACCCATCAGCACTATTCATGTAGAGGAGAAACTGCATGACGAACCTGTCCACAAATTCAATAACAATACGGACTACAGGCAGCAGTTTTCTATTACTTCTCCCTTGTAGCTGATGTTACATACAGTGTGTTCAGCAAGTGCTTGCACAGCCCTCTCTCCACCCTAGAAGACTGAGTAGGAAATGCGGTGCACAATGAAATCGGAAATCATAAAAGAAAGAAACAAAGAAGTGCGCTCCCATAAAAAATGTATAGTTTTAATTGTTCATCTAAAAACCGGAGGTTATAGCCCACCTATGCGTTTCACATCTTGATAAAGCGCTACAGCGTGAAATGCATAGGTGGGCTGTAACCTCCATTTTTAGATGACCAATTAAAGCTATCGATTTTTTATGGAAGAGCGCCTCTGTTTCTATTTTTTTTAATGATTTCCGCTTTCGCAGTGCACAGCATTTCCTACTTAGTCTTCTGCTTCTACATTGAGTGGTACTGCATACAGAATACCCAAGGAGCGTCAGGACGGATGCTTGGACTTTTTATTATGTGAGGAAGTTCACTTGTGGTCACTCCACAGTTCAACCGTTCCTATTGTGACGGGCAAGGGTAACCAGGCTTCATAATAAAGGTTTAGCCCTCTGGTTGCCCTTGGGTCCCTGGCAGATATCTAGCACTATAAGCAAGGGGCCATGTATCTTTACATGAAAAGTTAAAGTGACCCCTGCTTTACCACTATCCATGTTCCCTTTACCCCAGACTCATGAAACTTGCTGTGTGTAAGTTTTAAGTGGGATATTTGGGCGAGATTGCAATTATTTTGTTTGCAGGAGTTCGGGGGCCGGAGCTACCGGTAGAACCTTAATTCTGCCCGGCGAGCAGGCATGATTTGCCGGTAAGCGAGTAGAATTACACTGAGACTGTCCAGCGTTCACCAGACTCCTAGTTTTCGAGCCCCGATATCTCAGTCCTAAGTCCTGTACAGTCATGAGTCTCCCCAAGGTCCCCCATTTATTAAAATATGTTTTCCAATGTTTGATACTTTTATTATAAGGCTCTATGCAGTCTGCCTGGGCATCCCATTAGGGTGCTAGCAAGTCTGCATAGAGTCCGTAGTTCAAAGGGGAGAGGATGTCCAGAGGTGTGACAATGTTTGGTGGGCGAGAAAAGGCAAATTGCCAGGTCTGGACTGCAGGTGGCAATGAGTTAGTCAGAGGGGGGATGCCGCCATAGAGTTTTCTCCTCTTGGCTAAAATCATATTTTCTGCTCATCCAACTTTGAGCCTGCTTGGCACACCTACTCCTCTGATGTCACCCGAGGGATGAGCCCCTCTTTCTATTGGCTGGCGGGGAGGAATTCCCATGCTCCGATGGGCTGTTCCTTCCCCCTCCATTCTGGGTATAGCCCAGCGGTGTATGTAAGGTGCTGACCAAGAGAGAGAGTGGGCGCAACCAATGACGAGTCAATGAAGCTAGGGTGGGCTTTTCAAAGTTGCTCTCTTCGAAATAACAGAGCAACTGGCTTCGTTTGGAAGCCTGAAAAGTTTGCTTCACAGAGACTGTCAGACGCAAAGACCAAGTTCTCAGAATTGAACATAGTGGTCGCGGCTTGGAACTGAAGCCGAAAAGAGGACCAGGAGAAGCGGATGTACTGTATATCCCGGTCAGGGTAAGCTCATCCATGCGTGAGCCCTGCACCTAGGAAAGCCTAGATTTTCCCCCCAGACCACCAGTTAGTGCATTTTCAACTGTTTCTTGTGTATTTATTCTTGTTGTACGTGGGTTTACAAAATAAATGCAATTTGCTTTTACTATCTCATTTTGCCTAATGAATGGTCCCGGTAATATATAAATGGTGTAAAAAGTACCTGGTCTCCTGTGACACCTATCATTTGGCTGAGGGAAGGTATCGATATTTGGCTATATTTTCCCAATATTGTACACTGCTATATCTGGACACTGGATGTGTTAGCCTTCTACAATTGTGATGTTTGAGCGTTTGCAGACAGGGATAACTTACTTTATTCCAATGCAAGCCTTCCTTAAATGTATCAAAAGGTTATTCCCCTGATGAAACCTGTAAATGCTTTAAACATGCATAATATTTTTCTCTCTATGTTTTTGACACCACTCCTCTACCTGGACTATCTCTCCCTCCTACCCTTATCTGTATTGGCTTTCTGAGAGATAGTGTGGGATGGATAGAGGGATGCAAAACACTTGCCCATTCAGAGGCCCCTAAGAAATTCCATTTGGAATTAATTTCCAAAAACATTAAGACAGCAGCCAATGCTTTGCTATTAGCATGGATATATTTGTTTATTGAAGTCAAGTAGACTGTTCAATTCTTTACAAAAGGTTGTTTTCTGTTTGGCTATGTGGAATTGAACCTTTAAACAAAAATCTTCAAGTCCATCAAAAATAAGTATTAATGAGGAATCTGCTGGAATGTTTGTTGTGTTGCTATGCCAGAATGTATCTTTATTATCACAATTGTGCTCTACACGGTCCGTACTCTAAAAAAATAGTCTTTATAATATTTACCTTCACTTTAACAATAAACTACTATGATTGATTTAATGAAAGCCATAAGAGGTGCAAAGCAGTAAGATATCTCATGGCCCATCTCACATCCTTCCTCTCTAAGATCACTCTGCATGTAACATTTACTGTAATAGACTCTGAATTAGTATCTGTAACGGCTGGACTCTAAGATTTTGTCTCAGTGTATGAAATATGCTCAGCCAACTGAGGAAAGAACACTGCATGAATCCATTTGTAATTCTGCCATGTGTTCTCCACAATTGTGTCCCTGTGCACCACACTTCCCCAGTGTGCCATGGCAGGTCCCACGTCCCCAGGCCGGGATGTTTTCTCCTTGTGTGTACAAATGTTCTCAGACGCGAGAGAGAAACATGTCTTGTAAATAACTTTAATTCAGCCCCAGTTGTTCCCACGGACTTGCCCTTCACCCACCATACTTGCCCAGTGTGCCCCATGACTGCTTAGGTGCACCAAGCCGGAATTATATTTCGGGTGCTTGTAAAGTGTGTTGCATGTTTGTACTATAGGAATAGGCTTGTGTTGTATTATCCCTGCATGTCCCTTATTTGCCCTACCTGTACCATACAGATACTCCCCATAACTACAATGTGTTATCAATGTATGCTATGTGTCTCTATGTGGCTTACAGTAGTTCCTAAGGCCTGGTCCCTGCTGGCTACTGCAGCGCCCGCTGTGGCGGACACTCCAGGGGCGAGAGCCCTCCCCTCAATCGCGCCGGGTCCGCTGCGAGGGGGGGCCGCAGCACTGTGGCGAGAGTTGCTCCTGCTCCCAATAGAATTGAGAGCAGGACTCGCGACGGAGCGCTAAGCCACGCCCCCCGGCGGTTCAGCCAATGAGGGCTAACCTGCCGGGTGATGTCATGGCCGCGCCCCCGTCACTCCCCCGGTCTCTCTTCCTGCAGCTCACTGCAGACCGGGGAATCGGCTGCACGCGCCGCCAGTCTCGCGGGCGTGTGTGCAGCGGAGGTACTGGGGCCTCAGCCTAAGTGTTCCCCGAGGTAATACAATGCCCCATGTTAAGAATAGTTTTAAACCTGAGGTTCTAAGCCCACCATGTCACCCCTTGGCTAGCAGGGGTAGGGTTTGATATGCTAAGGATTTGGGGCCTCTCACAGCTGGGAACCGGGGTGGGGGCAAAATCCTTTGTAATCCCTCAGACTTTAAATCGCGTTGCTAATTGGCAATGGTTATAATTGTCCCTCTGCCCCGAGACCTCAGATTCATCTTTTTTGTTCCCACAGTACATAAGCTCAGACCTGCATCCCGTGTAATCCGGTTACCTGCAAATATACAGCCCGTGTCTAGGCTGTGTGTGTGAGACTCCGGAAAGAAAGCCTGCAAGTCCTTTTCAGAACTGTGCCTAATCACAGAAAATAAACACTTTTTGTTCTGACCTTAAGATGATCCTGGGTGGTAAGCCAGCTATGGCACTGCCATATACCTATATGGAATAGGTGTCTCCAGTTGTCTGCATTAGTGTTACTTTTCTGGACTTTGCACAAACTGTTGCTCGCACCAAAAGAAGCACTTTTTGTTCTCCCAATAAAATTACTCCAGGAGGTTGCCTATAGCAGTATCTGGCATCTAGGAAACTAGATGTTCCCCATTATACCCCTGTCCTGTATTGTTGTGATGATATGTACTGTGTGATTTTACTGTTAGCTTCAGCTAAATAAACTCTGGTTTGTTAAACCCCTGTGTTCGTCTTGCATTTCGAAGATCTTTGGTAGTCTGATCAACCCTGATCGTGACAGTATCTACGGGGAGGAATCAATACAATTGAATGATCATTTGCTCACCCGAAATAGTACAGATGTGAATGCTGTTGGTGCAGTGAAATTTCATGCTAGCTGTGATCACAGGTCTCCGGCTGAACTAACAGCCAAAGTATCGATTCTCTGCCCCTCTCACTAGGATTTAGATAAAGGAGTTATCAAGTAGGGTTTCAGCCTCTATATTTACCTAATTAGTAGTTAATGCTATGTTAGTGCTATGCAGAAAACCCAAACAGTGCATCTAAACCTTCAACACATGTAAATGTCCATTAGAAATGTACAGAAGTAACTGGATATATAAAGCAGCAGTTCCTCTTGCCCAACAAGTGTAGAAATATATATGCAGTGAGTTGAAAAAGTCACATAACTTGATAGAAGTATAACAATCTGAGGGCCTCATGCAGAGAGCATCGTTATTTCAAAACTCGCCATTTTTTGTTCAATTTCCTTCAGAAAACGGCATAAAATGGCGAGTTGCGAAAAACGCGCCATTTTTTTATTTCTATGTTTAAAACTCGCCTCGCGGCTGGCGAGAACCTCCATCGCGCCATTTTTAAAACTCTCCGAATGCAGAGAGGTGCGAACGGCAAGTTGCGGCTGTTCGCGCCAAAAAAAGGCGCGATTCTCGCATTTTTGCCGCGCCACGAAAATATGGCAAGATGGCGCTCGCCGCCTATAGTAAAGGGGAAAAAAAAGGCGCGAATTTGTTTTTACACGTTTCTGAAGCGCGCATCTCGCCAATTTAAACTCGCCACACGCATCCATGTTAAACATAGCAGAATTCGCACTTTTCTGCATATGGAGAATAAAACTCTCCAAAAAAGCTACTTTTTATGAAATTCGCCATTTTTAAAATTCTATGCTCTCTGCATGAGGCCCTGAGTAGACATGCACTTTGTAACATTACTCACTGTCTTCCTTGTAGGCAGAGTGGCTTGAACTGCACGGCGTGCTCCAATCCAAACAGCAGCAGCAGCAGCAGCAGCAGCACAGATCTCTATGTTAGTGCTATCTGAACTTTATTCACATGGTCCATACTTATTTACTTAACTAATATTTAATTAAAGAGATAGTACCTGTTCAGGCAGCAATATCTACCATAGCTGCTTTAACTAGGACATAAGTACTAATTTACCCAAACAAAAATTTGAAGATAGGAGTAAAATAGAATTTTTAATACTTAAGTACTTTAGCTGTTAAATTAAAGACACACACACACACACACACACACACACACACACACACACACACACACACACACACACACACACACACACACACACACACACACACACACACACACACACACACACACACACACTCTCTGCTATTTTCTACTAGATTTGCCATATATCTAAAACAAGAATACCTGTTCAGACAGCAACAACCATCCATCCGGCTATTATACAAGAATAGAAGAAGCATACATATGTTTCCTTGCACGGTCAAGTACACCTATTCAATATTACTTAATTGAAGTCCTTCCAACAGATAGTATTCTTCTAGCAGAAGTTTTTAAGTGCAGTAAGGCTACTGTCAGAATCACTTACGGAGTATCCTTATATGTTACAATCTCAAGTTACTACCTACAGTACAGTAACAGTCTACAGCCACTATTAACTATTCCAGTATATTAATTATTTATGGTGGTTACTGTTTTGGACCTGCTCTGGACTATTTCACTGTATTCCCTATTTCACGAGTGTTTATTTTAAATAGTAACCAACTACAGATCTATGGTTTAATTAAGTTATTACTCCTTGATTTCGAGTGCAACATTGCACTGCTTGCCTGCTCCCATTTCTTTGAATCATAATTAATTTGAAAATACAATAATCTTAAACATGCCTGTGCTTTGTAAGAAATCTACGCATTGTATGTGATGCTTACTGTTTTCTAGTCTTGCAGATGTTCAAGATATTAATACAATGATTTACCAATCACTAAAAAGCAGGTATGATATTAATTTTTTTAATTCTTTCTGTTTTTCAAATCTATATACAGTATACGTTTGACAATTCTCTGTACCCATCTTCAGAAAATTAAATGGCATGGCACAGTATACTAAGTAAGCTTTGAGTTCCCCTGTTTGTTGGTTCAATTCCTGCTTGAGTCCTTATGATTTTCAGCAAATTACTTTATCTCCCCAAGAAGTACTTGTAAAAAGATGAAGAGCTACCCTGGTAAAATATCTCAATGAAAATAAATAATTATATTACCACCATAAAAACAGAGCACATCTCCCTACTGAGATCCAGTAGTTACAGCCATGTGATTTATAAGAACATGAAACCATTTTACCCAGTCAGGGGCAGAATAAATCCCACAACTTGGAATTTAACAGCTCTTTGCGGCTTTTCATAACAGAAGACTTTTAAAATCCTCTACCATTTTTATTTTCTACAATGCAAAAAGTCAAATGAGGTTCAGCAGCCTATCAGGTATATATCAGGTATACAGCAATGCAACTAATGGAAAAGGAAATTAACACTGAGTTTTGATCTGTGACTTTTGCCTATGACACACACACACACACAATCTTTGCATTGGTCAATTGGCTTGGCATGGACACAGATTTTGAAAGACAAATATGTGTTGGGTTTTTGTTTGCAACATATTACTGTGATTTTTTTTTATATAGCATATCTGTATCTGCTGCTTATCACATAACTAGTCATAACGAGTAGTCAGCCACCACAACACTAAAGGAGCATCATTGAAAATGCAAAGTGTACTTTGATGTGTTTGATGAATTCAAGCAGGTCGTGCCCCAGGACTGTTCATTTAGTGTACATGTAAATACAGACAAAATGTTTGCTGTGCCTGCAATCCCACAACTAGTGCATCAGTGATTACAAAACGCACAGATGGGACCCAGATAGTTTTTCATTGCTTGTTCCATATGATAGAACTCAACACATCTGGTATGCTATGAAAAGCATCTTTCCACTAATTTGTTTGTCAGTATCTATTGAGAGGACTATCTGTCATCCTGTCGCAGTTTGGTTGCCCTGAAATGTTTGAAGACAAGTCTAGTCACAAATTGTGACTGCTCGCCACTAGGGAGTTACTTGCTAAACCACCAGCTGTTCATAGTAACACAAGTAGTAGTTTTCTTTTACAAGCTGACATTTCAGTATAATCGGTCCTCAGACATTTAAAAGTCTTTACAAGAAGAAACCTAATCATCGCTGTGTCTGAATATGTGCGCATAGCCCGTCCTTCTATTCAGGTGAATATTCCTTCATATGATACCCCATGTGGGTAGATAGAACGCCTAAGGGTTGCAAAACACTTGTTGTTCTAAAGGTGTCTAACTTGATTTCATATATATATATATACAGCTCAACCCCATTATAACGCGATCTGTTACAACGCAAATCCGCTTATTCTTTATTGTACAATGCATAGAATTGTACATTATTTCTAACGTGATCTGTTTATAACGCGATGTGATTCTTTGGACCCCAAGCACAGCGTTATAAGCGGGTTGAGCTGTGTATATATATATACATATATATATACATATATATATATTTATATATATTTCTATATATATATACAATCATAATCTGCTTGCTTCTCATAAGACACACAATGAAAACAATATTCATTTAAAAAAAAATATATATATATATATATATATATATATTTTTTAAATGAATATTGTTTTCATTGCACAGTACAGTTTTTTTTTCTTCTGGATCAATGACATTTTCCCTACAATCATAATCTGCTTGCTTATCATAAGACACACAATGAAAAAAATATTCATTTAAAAATATATATATATATATATTTTTTTTTAAATTATTTTTTTTTTTAAATGAATATTGTTTTCATTGTGTGTCTTATGAGAAGCAAGCAGATTATGATTGTAGGGAAAATGTAATTGATCCAGAAGAAAACAAAACTGTACTGTATTAATTATGAACCCCCCAAATAGTACCCAGTTAATTAAAAGAAACATTTTGGAAAAGTAGAGACAGAACCTTAACCAGAGGCCCCATCTCTCTTTGTTGGTCTGCTAAATCTTTTATTGCATATAAAGTATTACAGGGTACAAGGTGCAGGAGCACCAAGCATTTATGAAATTATGAAAAATTATGTTTCAGGACTTACAAATAATAGATTTAGGGCAGAACGTGTGATGACCCGAATAAGGCCCTGGTGTAGGTGTAGGGAGCTAGGAGGATACCCTGGGCTTGGGGTAGAGATTAAATCACAGGGCTGGAAAGGCATTGCCTTTCCACCCTATCACCTCTCCCATTCTCCTTATTCCTCTTTTCTTTATCTGTGCCCTCCCCTTTTGTTTGATTTCATGAGTCAGTGTTAACTATGCTTAAGTATGCATTGAAATCTTTGCCAAGATGTGTGTACAATATATAATATATATGATGTATTTCCCCTCATTGTAATTTCCCTTCTTATTTCTATACCCCATAAAAATCTGCAAAGTGAACAGTTGAAAAAAATAAAATAATGATAGATTTAGTCCCTTATATGATAGTATACTGTGGGGTTATGTACATGTATCTCCTGGCTGCAAACCTGGTCCAAGGAGCAGCAAAAGCACTAGATTTATCAAAGAAAAATGTATTGGTTTTCAATCTAATTTTTTTCTTTAATAAATGCAGTGCTGTTATTTAAGCATCATGGTTTTCAATTTATTTTTTTATTCTAATAAATCTAGTATTATTCTTTTGCACCACTTTTTGGCTTCGTTTTGCAGCTGGAACACTTTGATACATAAATCCAATTTTTTTGTATTACATTTTTTAGTAACATTTCGTAATATTTTACAACCGAAACCATTTTTTCACATCTTGTGCAGAACATTTGCTAATTAAATACAAGGGTGTTTACTAATCAATATTTTCTCCATTCTCTTTTCTCCACAGGATATCCACTTTCTTTGCATCTTGGACCTCGGCACCAAAGACACATTCTATTCAACTCTACATAAACCCAATTTATCTCTTTGACCAACTCAGTAATGTCAACTGCTCTAAAAATATCCATTATTTTTATTGATGGTTAAGATATTAAAAAATAAAGATATAAAGATAAAATCTGCAAATACAGATCTACTGTATGTTGTGATGCTACATTATATTTAGTTTAGATTGAGATGTATCTACACAGCTATGCTGTACAAATACATTTGTGAATGGAATATATATTTGGAATATATATTAATATTTCTAGGCTAAAATGTTACAATTCTGGACAATAATAACATTTCCACTTTCCATAACCTGGTTATAATTCTGGGTATTAATCGCCCAGTATGCCGGGAATTTGTCAGCTCACCAAATTTTAAATGTGTCTATTTCCTTTTGTTTGTTGCTGGCTTGGTTTGTCCTACTGTCATGATGCCCAGACTCTCTGATTCCTGTCCTCTGTGTGCTGGGGTCTGCCCCTGCTCTGTACATACATGGCAACATTTTCTCCCTCTCAATCAGGAGATCTGATCCCGCCCATAATGACAACCCTGACTCCTTCCTGAGCCGACACTAGCCACACCCCCATGACATCCTTGCCCACTATAGTATATAGTTCCTGCCTGGAGACCTCTCCCTACTTCTGATTGCAGCAAGCATATACGGTATAGCCTGTCATTTGGAGACCGATTCGACCTGTCTGGCAAGGCAGCCTCAGGGAGGGGTAACGAGAAGGAGATACAGTATATAGATTGTTGTTGCCCTTTACTTGCAATGGGAAGGCACATAGGCTTTAGAGCAGTGATTCATAACTCCAGCCCTCAAGTACCACTAACAGTGTAGGTTTTAAGGATTCCCCTGTTTGAGCACAGGTGGTTCAGTCAAAATGATTGCTACTTGAGGATTGGAGTTGGGAATCACTGCTTTAGAGGGAGAAGGGAGACTTACCCCAAATCAGCAGCCTCCCTCTTAAAAAAGTAGGGTTAGCATGTGTGTATGTATGCCACTGTGTTGTATTGTGTGTATACTGTGTAGCCATGTGTAAGATTGGTGTACATATCTCTTTCTCATGCTGGCAGTAAACCTGGTAAGTATGCAGGAATGCCAGTAGTTATCATGGAGGTTTGCCCTCACACCCTGGTGAGGTGTCATATGTTCCCAAAGGAAGTGACAACATGCATTGTGCCCACACTTAGTGGTACAGAGCAGGTTTGTTCTCTGGGGGGTGATATAAGACACAGCACTGCCTAAAGTTAGAAGTCAGTTTCCTGTTGTTGTGCTGCCTGTTCACTGAGAGGCACGTGAAGGTTGCAACAGTGTTGCAGTGTCTCCTGCTGCTGTGAGTCAGTAAGCAGACGCAGCAGTATTAGAGGAGCTGGCAGAGTTAGAGGAGCTGACAGACAGAGCAGCTCAAAAGAGAGACAAAGCAGCTCAGGAGAGGAGATTACAGCAGCCAGAGAAGCTGGGCAATCTCTCTCTGAGAGTAAAGGTGGAAAGCAGCTCTATTAGGGACAAGGGACCTTCCTAAGAGAGTGCTGCAAAGAGATGAGTGGCTGAGCTGTTATCTGTGAGGGGCAGATTGCCCATACCACCATGCAAATAAAGATGCCCTTGTTAAAGATACCTCCACTGGGTGAGTGTGAAGTTACTCAGCAGTGGATGGCACCACCAAGAAGGAGTTCCTCACCAGGACCATCTCCCTGCGGAAGCACAGATCCTGATGAGGTGGAGGCGCTGCACATGAAGTAAGTTGGACTCGCACCCACTACCTCAGCTACCTGTCCTGATGACATCCCCTAATAACACCAAGCGGGAGACTCAAGAGTCCTGTTACTTGCAGGTGCACCACCACACACGCCTTGTAATGGGGGACTGGTTAGACTACACGGGCCAATATGAGATTGGGTGGGTCAGGCCAGAGGGAACACCCGTTACAACTGTATATTGTGGGTGTGTCATCTGTGTGTGTTTTGAGGAGGTGAGGAACACTGAGCAGGACACGGGAGGCTGATGGGGGCTTTACTATAGCCTGGGGATTGTGGTTGGGCCTGGCCACATATAGGTTGTATCTTCAGCGTGTTTCCTGTCTGAGCCTTGGGTAGTACAGTAGGGATCGGCAGACCCTAGAGAAAATTTTATTTTGTGAGCTGGGCAGGGAGGGATTGGAGTATGCGGGTATGTGTGGTAAACAGGGAGCTGCAGCCTGTTGAGCGGGAATAAGGATGGTTTATTACTATTAGTGATGTATTAGTGCTGTGAAGTGCTATGTACATTAATGGCACTATATAAATAAAGCTATACATACATACATACATACATTTAGCATATATTTGGTCTATAGTAGTCAAATCCACTGCAAGAAAATTATCCCATATCTGCTTAACTCTCAGTTGTTTGTATCTTTTCAGATGTCCTCCGTCCAATTTTGTTTTTAATCCCCATTAGTTACACGCCCCTATTGTCAGCCTCGTCACATGTCCCTTGTATCTGTACTGCTATTTACCTGCCCCTTTAACAGGGAAGGTATCTTACATTTTGTGTCTACATAATAACATGTAAATGCGATAAAACATCAGACTACATGGGAAAGAAAACTGCACCAGGAAAACAAAAAGAACTGAAAATATTACGACTTTAGTTATTATGCATAAAATTCTCACCATCTGAGTCATTAAAAAATGAATGCAGACTGAGAATGAATTTGTGTAAATTACTGTGTATGTACAGTATGCATATATGTGTTTATATAGTGACGCCAATGAACTGTAAATAGTGCGTTACAGTAGCAATACAGAACAGGGAAATAATATACAAAGTGTCACAAGTGCATTAAACAGCAAGTTAACAATGGGAATTAGGAAGTCCCTGCCATACAATGCAAATGGAATAATGGGGGACTTACAAAATACAATGGGAGCAAGTGCAGTTTGGAGTATATTTGAGGGAGGATGCAAGTTACATCAAGAGTCAGGGATGCGAAGAGTATCCACAAGTCCAAACTAATCAAATGCTTCTCTGAAGAGGTGAGATTTCTGCCGTTACGGTACTTGAAGATAGAGAGGAATAGAGAGAGTATGAGATGCAAAAGGGATGCATTAGATCTAACTTTGCCTTAAAGTAGTCAGCAAAGCCTTGAAGTGTGGTTGAAAGACTGAAAAAGATAGGAGGAGGTCGCAGAAGGCAGTTAAAGATAGAGAAAAGGTGACGGTTAGATTTGTGAGTATTAGTGTAGAAAATAAATGTTTAACTTTTGAGAAGCAGAGTTGAAGCAGAAAGGAGAAATTTGTAGTAGTGTTGGACCGGGTCCTACTTTAAAAAAAATTAAAAAAAATAAAACGTGTAACGGGTACTCTGCCAAAATCAAATGATCTACCTGGCTGGGTACCCGGTTACCCGGTTGGCACTTACATGGGGGTGGAGGAAGATGGCGGCGACATCTAGGCAGGTCAGCAGAGGTCCTGTGGCTGTGGCAGCATCCGCAGTGTGTGTTCAGCCCACGCGGAAGCTGCAGGACTCCATAGCAGTGTGAACTGGGGAACCATGTGAAGCTGGCTGTCCAATAGGAACGCTTCTGCTCCTGCTCTGGTCACATAGTTCCCCAGCTCACACTGCTATGGAGTCCTGCAGCTCCCGTGCGGGCTGAACACACACTGCTGATGCTGCCACCGCCACAGGACCTCTGCTGACCTGCCTAGATGTCTCGGGTTCCGGGTACTCGCTACATCACTAATTTTTAGTGAAGGAAGTCAGCAAAAGAGTGAGATTTCTTCCAGAGGAGCTCAGAGGAGTGAGTGTAGGAAGCCCGTAACTATGTTACAGCTATAGACCAAGCAATATTCTACGTGTGTTTTTTAAAATAAATCAGTTCTGTACTATGAGAAAATACTTGTAGAATTTTTTTAAAACAACTATGAATGACATGTGTAATGTTTTATAATTTAACAAGGCTTTTTTTTTTTTGTAGTAACAATTTACAAAGTCATTTAGTCATTTAGTGAACCCCCAAGCCGAATTTTCACTGATCGATCACAGGAGAACTAATCTATCGGCAACTTAGCTAATTACGCATCATTGTGTGGATTGTATTGATGCACATATTAAAAGGGGGGAAAAAACATCAGCTTTGACTGCTGCTTTAAACCAAGGTTAGGGATTAGAGTGGTGAGTGCATTGGAAAATAAGAAGGCATGATGGGTAAGGGCAGATAGAATTGTAGGAATTGACAAGATTGTCATGGTCAGAGGTAAAGCAGAAGGAATACAGGTTGGAGTTCAAGGGTAATTCCAGGGCAGAGGTATCAATGGAATGTTAATTTAGGTGTGTGGCAGGGGAGGCCGCAGGAATTGTGGGGTGACAAATGATATGAGATGATGTTCATAAAGTCTAAAAGGGGATAATGAAGGCAGAAAGTGAGCAGTTTTTAGTACATTCAAAGTGGCTTTCCTGGTGTGTACTGGAAGCAGTCCAATGGCAGAGGCCAAAGGCAAAGGATAAATAAAGGAAATGGAGGCCCAGGAAACAGAGGGATCATAAATATGGCAGGTAAAGTCTCCCAGGAGGAGGGTGGAGTTGTCAGAGGAAAGGCAGGAAAGGCAGGATTCAAAGTAAGATTGGAAGTTGAGCATGAAGAGTTAGGTAGTCGATAGATGACAACCGCCTGCAGAGAGGAAGAATAGGGAGAGGCTAGTTACCGGCAATGAGGAGTTCTACACCCTTTCCCTGACCTACAGGTGGGAGAAAAAGAAAGGCCACCATAGAAATGATTAACCTCTAGTGCAGAGTCAGATTGGGAAAGCCAAGTTTATGTCAAAGCAAAAAGATTCACAGAGTGGGAGCAGAGAAGAAAAGATGAAAAAAAAAAAAAAGAAACAGGATATACAGTATACAGTATATACAGGTGTCCCAAAACTATCTGAGCTACTTGGGACAATTGTATAATAAGAAATCAGATTTTATACTAGATCCAATTTTAAGGATTGCACAAAGAAACGTATGAGCAGTGAGGGTTGCACAAATTATATTTGTAGATCTGTTCTGCATAACTTTTGTTTTTTCTGGGACATTAAACTGTGATAGTGCCGATCTGGGCACTATCACACGTAAACTCCCATTGATGGAACGGGGAGTTTCTGTGCAATAGTGCCCCAAACGGCACTATCCCCGTTTAATTGTCTATTAACACTCATAAATATGCAAACATTTCAATTTTTTTTACCCATTTTCTATTTCTTTTCCTGTTGCTTGTCTTAAATAAGAAAATTGAGGCATTCCAGCATCTGTGCTGACTTCAGCAGTGCAGGACTTGTGCACCTCTAATTAATTAGTTTGAGCTCCTTCATGGCTGGTTTGCCCTCATTATGCCAAATTGTAGGAAATTCCTGTCTTTTATCTCCAATTGGTTCAATGCTGCAATTTATAGGAAATAGGGGCTTCAAATTGAAGTCAAAGTGGCTTCCAGGTGAGAGCACACTGACCAGCGATCTCGCAGTTTATTAAAGATAACCCTATAGCTCGCATAAGAAACATAATTTTGTAAAGAAGAGATATACACAAACAAACAACTAAAAGTAAAAAACTGGGCACCGTCCCCGATGGTCTTGTAAAAATCAATCCCTAAACACATCGAATATACATGTATTTACATAGTGTTTGAACACTTCTATTTCACACGATCTCACTGGCACATTTGTATTCTAACAAATATGAGGTTTCCTTTGCATGACATTGCTAGTGCCCTCTCTCATTTATTATATTCCCATATTTATAAAAACTCTGGGGTCGGGAGAGTCAAAGTTCACATTATTTGGGCGCAGAAGAATCGAACATTTTTTATTTTATCTGTCTTAGAACGGGGCACTTTTTATAGTCAACCCTTGTATGACATGTCTAGTGATGGAAACAGCATCATGCACCTGTATGTGGGTTTCTTTTAGCAGAACATGTTTCTCCAGGGCACTGTGGGGGTGCTAGATGACCACGCGGATCTCCAAAGTTAAACAGAAAGCAAAGAACTAGTGTCCACAGCACTGTCTTCTTAAGTAAGTGTGTAAAGACACTGACTGGCACGAAGTGTGCAGCAGGAGAACCTGGTTCAATTTTCAGTGGTGGCTCCTTGTGACTTTGGGCAAGTCACTTTATCTCCCTGTGCCCCAGAGTGCCAAGTTAGGCATGGACTGACCAGTGATGGTTAAGAGCCTAGCAGTGATCTGCATGAGCTTAGCTTACATTAACTGAAAGGAGTGCAGGTCGACTCCATGAGTGGAGCCCAGCAGAGCATCCATCAGACATCCGCAGGAGGCACGCACATTATCACAGGATCCTCGACGGAATCCAAGTAAAGAGTACCAAAGCATTTGCGAAGTACAGGCCTGCTACGTAAATACCCCAATTCAGAGCTCCATTAGTGTTCCGGCACTTTCACACAGGCCCTTATACATAGGGTCGGGTAGTATCAGAGAGAGAGACATGGACACACTTGCGCAGCGTTTTGTTGTGATTATTTATGTTCTTGCTTGTGTTATTTATTTATTTATGTTATGCTTGTGCATTGAAGGATCCTCCAGTAGATCATATGGTTTACCTGGGTATATGAAGACAATTACCTCCTAAATACTAAGGACTTAGGCCCCCACCTCAGTTTTAGGTGTTAGTCTGATGTAAATTAGAGGGGTTAAATATATCACAACGAAATGTATTGGGTGTTATATTTTCTTAAAGTAGACAAAATTATGGGTTATATGATGTGTAATATGGCCCATTCAAACAAAATTTAGATATAACATACTGCCTTGCCAAAACAATGTTTTGCATGTTAATGAGCTAATATGCCTTTGGACCAACACCGAATTAAAGTGTAACTTGTTCTGAAAAAAAAAATGGTGTAAATGTTATTAGAATTTAGCACACAATCCTTGTTTAAAAATGTGATTGCAAAAATCTTAAAATTCTCTTGACCACGCATGGGAAAATTGTAGTGTATTGGGTGACCAACTCCATACTACCTTTTCAAATATATGCAAGGTTAGAAATACATAAAGTACTATACTATAGTTTTGAGACAATTAAAACTGCTCCAAAATGAAAAATAAAAAATTAGAAAGTCTTTAACCCTTTGGGTGTCTGACTTGAGTGACCACGTCATGCCCCTCCAGGGGCGCCAGGACATAGTAGCTACGTCATTTAGTATTTTCCCATTTTCTAGGGCTGATGGCATTTTGGGCCAACAGAGGAACGAAGGAGGATGAGCTTTTCCTTTTCCGTTCCATTATCTGTGATACCATGCTGCCAAAGAGTGGTCACGTGATCATGAAGTGCAGGGGAGAGGGGCCTCCGGCACGCAAAGGGTTAAATAAGTTAGGTAGCCCTGTTTAACTAAACATGTTCTAAACATACTGTCTTGCTAGAAAAAGATATGAAAGGCCATCACTAGGTCATTATAGGCCAGGGATAGCAAACCATTGGCAGACGTGGCAATTCTGACACGCTGTGTCATCTAACGTGGCATTCTGAGCTTTTTCACAGCCCTCTTCCTCCTGGAGACGCAAAGCTCAAGTCAGGGGAAATAGAGGAAGCACATTCCTTGCTGGGCCTTTCTTTTCTATAGCTGAATATTTCATGGCTATACAGGAGCAGTAGCCCTAAAGCCATTTGGCAATATGTGTGTGATGCCAGAAACGCTTCATTGCATCCTAATATGACACTTTAGTATACCTCTCGCTACCGTGAAAATGTCAAATGAGGGTCAGAACTCAGAAATGTTTTTTTTATTATTTAGTCCATATAAGATACGCGACCTGTTATAATCTTCATGATCAATATGCATCATATTTAGCCTCGGTCGCTGGTACAGACGTTCAATAGGATTTGATATACATATTTGTAATGCATTGCAGGCCTGTATTTTGGTGTCAGGTAGAAGACATTCCATCAGGGTCAGCTACACAAAGCCTCATATGAAATGTTACTTCTTGTCTAGTGCTGTTTGCTTGAATGTAAACTTGATGTGACAGACATTTTGCAAACCTTTTATTCCCTCAGGGATATTGTGCAGTAGAAATCCGTGGTTGATGTCTTATACTATCTGGTTTTGAGACAAATATCATTGCAGCTATATAGAAATCATAGACGTTTAGACATTTCCTAATGGTGCAGACCAGTTTTACAGCAAACTACTCCAAGATAAAGGATTGCAATTATCTCTGTGCGTTTTTAATCAATCTATGTTATGCTAATAGAAATAAAAACGTATCGAAACGTTACTGTTAAATCTAGTTGTCAGCTTTAAATTCTCAGCTTTACTTTGTGCAGAGGTCTGATTAACAAGGTAAAGGTTAAATCAGTGGGTGGATTGGTTTATAAACTTAAAAAAGGGAGGATCATTTCGGTTTATTGCACCAATCATGATCCTTTGTAATTTTTTTATGAACAAATTGAATACTTCTATGCAAATCTGGACAGCTCCACAGGAAGCCACTTATGTTTAAGGGCTGTTCATAAATTCATAAATGTTTCTAACACCAGGGAGTAACAGTAAGCAACCTGTAATTTCTGCACAGCTCTTTTCATTACTTTATAATACCTATATAATAGGTACTATGGGATAAGTCTATTTTTTTTTACATTTACATGCTACAAAAAGATTGGAAAGATCAGGAACACAGGACGCAATTACATTAATTAAATATATCTGTATTTATTGTAGATCGGACTAACTTATGCTGCAAAAGCATTTGACATTACTTAATTGATACTTTTTATACCAACACAGGCTATTAGAGAGTGTTGGGGTTCCTTACAATGCATCTGATCTCAGACGCGCTATTAGAGAGGGTTGGGGATCCTTACATTGCATCTGATCTCAGACGCGCTATTAGAGAGGGTTGGGGATCCTTACAATGCATCTGATCTCAGACACGCTATTAGAGAGGGTTGGGGATCCTTACAATGCATCTGATCTCAGACGCGCTATTAGAGAGGGGGGTAAAGGAGGAGCTCAGGCTGGGGGTGGGAGGGGCCTACATGGACCTCAAAACCTGGGGGTTTCTGCAAGAGAATGTGATGCTGTGGGACAAAAAACCTCAGTTAAACATCTGAGTGGATAACTGCCTGGTTCACAAATAGGGTTGCCAGGTGTCCGGTATTGAACCGGACTGTCCAGTATTTGGATACTCTGTCCAGTAAAAAATGAGAGGTACTGTAATACTGTACATGTATGTGTCTGGTATTTTCCTCCCTGGACATAGTGACCTTTCACACTTGAGTCCAGTATTTTTGAAGAAGCTACCTGGCAACCCTATTCACAAAAGGAGTGTCAGCATGGACCATCCTGGTCACCCTCGGATCCTAGCTGTCTGGAGGCGCTGTAACCTGAGGGATTAACACTGAAAACCTGTCCTGATGTCTCCCCACACCATCACGGAGTATCTCAAGGCCTCCTGTTCCAGCCTCACAGGTACGCACCACACCAGTAACATCAGGTAGCCGCATGATCTCACACAGGGTGGGGGAAAAGGTGCTATATATAATTGAAAGATTATGGGGTACTATATATGCATCAAATAAAAAGTGGTGTAATTCTGGGGCAAAACAAGCTGCAGCAAATGCTTTAATGAAAAAATACTAGAATTTCAATGGAAATTTTGTTTTGATACATATATGTAGACGTCTTTATTATTTCCTTTTGGTGAAGTATACTGGGATATGTTGTGTTATTATGCACATCCCTGCCACTGAATCCTATGGAAGTGCCGTGCTATGCTGTGGTATAATGTGCTATGTTGTGTTTTCTGAGGAACAATGCAGCCTGTTGCATCCGTATGGGGCAGTTTGTTTTGCCCTATAATTGAACCACTTTTGTCTTTACACATAAATCCCCAATTTCTAATCTAAGTAAAACACTTCACATTTTCATTTTCCCTCGTGTACATTGTGCACATTGAATATATGTATATAAATCTCACCACTTTGAAGCGACAGTTACCCCTATTGCATTATATTATAATACAATCCTTAGCGACTTGCTGAATGGTATCTTACAATCCTCAATAGTCTGTGCCAGTGCTAAGCGATCTTGGGATAACCACTCTATCTTATCTGGTGCCTTTAAGTTCTTAAATGAATTGTGCCTCTATTCTTCTATGTACAACGCAGTGCACAGTGCTTTCCACTTATTGTTACAATAACTTTTAAATCTTTGTTTTTGATGTAGGAAATTTGCAGAAATGTTACGACATGTAAAAGGAAATACACATGCAGGAGCCCTTCCCGGAGAATCACAATCCATAGCAAAGGGAGTAAAGGTGCATGAGATATGAGATGAGAGAGATGCCATGTTATACAGTAGCATGTTCAAAATGTGGCTGTCAACCTAAGGGCTAATCTGATTTGCTACACAGAACTGCAAGTGTCTCATGTATCCAGGTAGCTCCTGGTTGGTAACTAATATGCAAATGTATCAGTGTACTACTTGTGCCACATTGAGGAATATTCATACATTAAACAAGTTAACAGTAAATAAAAATATCACTTGTGGTATTCATAAATATTAATATCATTCTAGAGAAAACTCACAGTAATGTTAAAATAAGATGAGCAAATGGTTATAATATCCTAGTTACTATGGTGTACAGTTGTACTCTACTTTTTCTTGTATATTGCTTGTTACAGCACAAGCTGAACACTACAATAAAGCATAGCTATCACACATCTTTTACTGCTCCTGACAATCACTGTGCTCACGAGTTACATGAAATGTTCCTACTGCAAAACTACACAATGATTAAAACTTGTAACACTGTCTGACAGCCTAGGTTTTTAGGATCACTTTTTAGTGTCACTAGAATCGCTCGGCAAAGTATGAATTTTTAGTCCGTCAGATCTAAGCACCTTAATCTCTACACTTCTTGGCTCGTCCCAGTTATTATTAAAAACAAGTTATTAATTTCACTACTGTACTGTATGTCACTTATTGGCTCAGAATATGTCTCTCTTCGGATATAAAGACTGCATATTTTGGTTCTGTGCTTAAATTGAAATATAGTTTTCAACCACAAATATTTTGCATTTAGCATTCACAAATTGTAGAGGATTTGTTGTTCCAGGGCTGGCCAACTCCAGTGCTTACGGGCCATCAACAGGTCAGGTTTTAAGGATATCCCAGCTTCAGCACAGGTTACTCAATCAGTCCTTGCTTCAGTTCTGTGCTTAAGAACAGCTGGCTGAATCAATGACTCAGTCTTTGACTGAGCCCCTGATTGAGCCACCTGTGCTGAAGCAGGGATATCCTAAAAACGTGACATGTTGGTGCCCCTTGAGGATTGGAGTTGGCCACCCATATACTACACTATATATACACTATATATACACACTGTACTTTATGTACACAACACCAACCTAAGTGGTAGAGAAAGCCTTGCATAATTAAACCTGATTAAAATTCATGCACTACGCAGGTCATTTAAAGATATTACTAAAGCTAATGATTCCTATTTTCCCTTTCTTCAGATACTGAAGCTTGTCAAGAGATATTCATCCAGTTTAACATCATAGTTAAGATACATGTACAATTAAAAAATGTTAGTGAACTCTTTTGTAATAACAGGTATTTATAAATTCACACTATTCATTCAATATGTTATTTTTTTAAATAATTGCTAATGCAAGAACGCATGATTCTCTTAATATATGGCATCTGCTCCTGAAATATTGGAGATAGAATTGCAAACGTATGATCAGGTTACAGAATGAGTGCATTCTGCCAGTGCAAAGCCCCACTTTTATTTTTTATTTTTTTTTACTGTACGGAAGCTACTTTATTTTTATTTATGGATGCAAAATATGATTTTAGTGTCTCACCCACACAACTTAAAAGCAAGGACATACTTATTGCATGTAAGAGCTGAGGTTATTTTAGTAACGCAACCTTCTCAAAACGTAAACTCAACTCAAAATGTAGTTTTGTTAGAAGTCACTTGGTGTCATACTAAATATTTTCCATAACATTATTGTACAGAGCGTTGAAAACCTCATGAGCCTGTTCTTTTTCTGTTGAAGGCAATGTTTTTTTATTTTTATTGAAAAGGCGCTTTCTACTGTATCTAATAATGTCTAATACTTTGTAAAATGAGACACAAATAGCTTGGGTACCTTTAAGGGCATAAGATGCATGGGACCTAAGAACAATAAGTGCAATAGAGCTTGCGGCAATCACACAGACACCACGACCTGATGACTTTGCCAGCGAAAGTGTAGGTCCTCCTCTTCTGTACTGATTGTGTTTACGGTTCCCAAAGGGCTGTGCGCACCCAATCTACTGCACCGAAATAACAAGCAAAAATGTGCCATGACTTCCAATGAATGTCATAAGGGCCATTAGTGTGGAGGTCTTTGAACCGCCAGTGAATGTCATAAAGACACTGGCTGGCAGGTTTATCATTTCCTTATCTCAAGCACATTACTCCTACGTTGTCAGTGCAACTCCACCACTGATAAAGGTATATTTACACGAAATCTATACTTTCCCAGGGCATTAAGGCTGATATACAATGTTGGAAAAAAAAACTAGTCGTTTTCAGTTGCCTTTTCCAAATGATCTAGAATTGTCCCCTTGTTAAAGGATTCATGAGTACTTTTGCATTGGGTACATGTGCCAATGCTCCTTGTACAGTTTCATTTTATTTCGATTGAGATTTTTTTCTTTGAGGAACCTGAACTTTTGTTCTTCTCCTCTGTGTGGCTGGTGCGTGTGTTTCCGCTGCTAAACTTACTGTTTCACGCTTTTGGTGCCACCGCATTTTCCTTGTTTCTAGATCATGTGATCTCTTGAGAAGTGTTCACATGGTCAACACGCTCAACAATGACATCAAAAGAAGACCATTGTCCTTCTATTCCATTCAGATTGTATTTACCACTGTCTAAGACAGGGGTGCTTAACTCCAGTCTTCTGGCACCCCTCCCCCCCCCCCCACATATCAGTTTTTTTGGATATCCCAGCTTCCGCACAGGTGGCTCAATCAGTCCCTGATTCAGCACAAGTGGCTCAATCAGAGGCTCAGTTGAATACCTGTGCTGAAGCTGGGATATCCTGACCTCATGGGGGGCCTGGGCACTGGAGTTGAGCACCCATGCCCTAAGTGGTTACCTAAAAAACAAGTTAGAATGGCATGGCTCTCTCAGAATGTCATGAAGGCATCAGAGGAGTTACGATAACTTGGATACAGACTGGCATTGGTGTGCAGCTGTATTTTTATTTTTTTATTCCCCTAACAAAAACTCTAGAGTTTATTGTGCAGTAGAGCAGGGGAGAGCAAACTTTTTGAGCTGCCCCCCCCCCCCCTGCCTGCTCCTGCGCCCCCCCTCACCTTGTTTTCAGCGTCAACTGACACGTGACGTCACATGACCCGGTTTCTATGGAGACGGTCGTGTGACGTCACCACGCATGACACCGTGGCGTCATATGACACCACTTTGCCATGGCGATGCGCCACAGCGTCTGAAACAAGGTAAGTGTTTACTGTTGCAGAGGCCTCACGCGATCCCCCGGCATTTAATTAAATGCCTCGGGAAAGAGCGTGGGGCCTCTGCAAGCGCCCGCGCCCCCCACAAAAAATCCAGCACGCCCCCCACTTTGCGCACCGCTGCAGTAGATAGTGTGATAAAATCATGGGGGTTATTAATTAAACTGACAGCGCCCCAATCGACACTATTGCAGTTTAAGGAATAAACACCCATGCCTTTTGAAAAACTGTAAAAAAAAAGTGTCAAGTATTATCTATCTGTAGCCCTTTTTGTGAACACCTGAACTAAGGGACTACGGTGCATAAACCTGTGGCCTCAGGAGCTCTGAGCCTCCGCATATTGGGAGCCTGGGGGTATACCTTTCTCACTTGTGGTGCAGCGCCTCCACTCACCCAGGATCCCCACTATAGAGATTATACCCTGAGCAAGAACCTAACAACAACAGTATGCAACCAACCTTTTTATATCACACATGAATAACAAATGATATGCAGAATTATCATATAACCTTAACATACACACACACAACGTGGCTCGGCCACACCTTATTGGGATGATGTCCTGTACATAAGTGGCTCTGCCACTCTCCTTGGGAGTATGTCTCATAACCAGTAAAGTATGGTACCATATGCATTCTCTCAGGGAACCCAATTAGTTAGTGGGAGGCGGGATCAGCGCCTGGTGACCGGTGTAGGTGCACTTGTAGATAAGGATACCTTCCGGTCACTACGATGACCTTGACACTCCACGGGGTCCTGGTGTTAATCCAGCCTTGCGCCGTCTCTCCCTTCTGCAGCACCGTCAGATGGGAAATCCAAGATGGCGGCCGCAGCTCCGCATATGAACCTCACTAAAGGGAAACGTCCCTGACGACTATGGGCGTCCTTACAAATACAGCACCCTACGATGGCGGGGAAAAGACTCCTGGGGCTGTGGGCATACCCTATCTAAGCAGACGGGTCACTGACCCTCTGCTCTCGCACACGAGGTTCCGCCAACCTCCTCCTTCACCTCCCTCGCTGCTCTGACCCACCGCCCACACGCATCCGGTTCCTGCATACACAGTCTCGCATCCCATTGGTCCTCAGCCTCAGCTGACCTCCTCACAGTCAGAGTTCATAGTTCAACCCCCTCCAAGTCTCTACTTATGATTACCCTTCGCGCTCTTCCCTCGCGCATGCGCAGCCCAACTGGTACGCAGTAACTTCGCTGGCAAACAGGGACAATATGGCGCTGCCTATGTAATTGACAGCGCGGAACCTTTAATATATATGTACATCCTTACATATCTAAAAGTTACTCTGATGTAGTGTTATTGTTTTGGATTTCTCCAAGAATAAAATTCAGGTCCGCATAGAGATACAACAAGCCAGCAGCTGCTTGTTAGCAAGGACATGCAGGTGAAAGAATCCTATTTGTTAAAGTGCAGATGCTTCCATATAATTTTGCCAAATACATAAAAAGTACCACCTGGATGGAATGACTGTACTCTACAGTATGTCCCGTAATACTCGCTTAAAATAGATATAATCTATATTTTAAGAAGTCTACATTTATGAAAAAACACACATTCTGCACATGATTATTCTAGGTGCTGCGTGTTGCTATTGTGAATATTTTCATGTTTTATATTTTTAAAGACATTTTTCTACTTCACAAACGAACAGTCGAGATTGCAAAATTCTTAGCCTCGTTTCATCACAAAAAAAACATCATAATCAAAAGGCATTTTTTCAGCCGAATAGTATTTTTTGTAAAAAACAAACAAACAAAAAAAAAAAGTCGTTTGATGTTTTTAAAAGTATAGGCCTTTACAAAGCATTTCACATTTAATGCAATCGATTGAAAATAAATAGACTCTATTGTACTTTATAAATGTAATGGCTTTTGCAAGATTCCAAAGCTCAAGATTTTCAATACAATTACATAATAGACTCAGAGGTGCTCAACTCCCATCCTCAAGCGCCCCCCAAACAGGTCAGGTTTTCAGGACATCCCAACTTCAGCACAGGTGGCTCAATCAGTCCCAGCTTCAGCACAGGTAGCCCATTCAGAAGCGCAGTCTTTGGTTGAGCCTCTGATGGAGCCACCTGTGCTGAAGCAGGGATATCCTGAAAACCTGACCTGTTGGGGGGCGGAGATGGGCACCCCTGCTATAGACATATGTTTATTTCCCCCTTGGTATCCAAACAAGCAAAGACACACACTGTCTGTTAAAATAACTTAGTGTTAAACATGCTAATGCTGTTAAGTATTTTATTTTAGTTATTAATTAAATGTTTTACCAGGAAGTAATACATTGAGAGTTACCCCTCGTTTTCCAGCACGTCCTGGGCACAGAGTTATGATGATCCATGGTAGTATGTATTCTATGCAATTGCTTTAAAGTGTTAGCTTTCTCTTTTTTTTCTCATCCACTCCATAAACTCTTACAAAATGACACTAAATATTGTTCATAACCCGGTACAATGGAATTTCTGGGTATGCTCTTCATTGATAACAAAGGCAGCCTGTTTAGAAATAATTCAATCCTGATTATCATGACAAACCTCCTCCTCCAACATAATTAGTAACATGAGTAACCAACATTACTTTATTACAAACAGGGCACAGGATTCAATCTAATTTGTATCCTTAATGCACATGAACTGAATAGTAATCCATGTTAATTAAAAGTCAGCTTTTTATTTTGACCCTCTGTAACTGAAACAGCTCAGTTTTCATCACTACCCATATATTATCCGTCCAGCCCTGAGCCACATGCTAATCGTAAAAGTCAAATAGCCGCCACTAAATATCTCATTTGCTATTGCTAAACTATCCAATTCATTGGTCAATTTACAGAAAACACAAAACCCCTTCCACCACACAATATACATTAAAAACATATGACATTTAAGTAAGCAACTGCATAGCTCACACAAAGTTACTGTATACTGTATGTCTAAGGCTAAGGCCCCGCTCCCTCAGTCAGCGCGCCCGCACTGCAGACAGTCGGGGCGCTGACAGACACAGACCGCAATATGCGGTCTGTAGGGAGCGGGAGCCGGGGCTGGAGTGGGAGGGGCGTGGTTTAAGTGGAGGGGGCGTGGTTTAAGCGGAGGGGGCGTGGTTTAAGCGGAGGGACCGGCTACTCCCTCCCCCCCGCCTCTCTTTCAGCCATTTGGTTTTATCATTAGCACCCCTGCTTGTTAGGGGGATAAAAGTGTGTGGCATGGAGGACTAAATAATAATAATATGACATATTAAACATTTCGATTTCCTCGGACCCCTTTGGTCTTGGGAGAGGCGGCCCCCCTTAACTCCGTGCCCCCTGAGCAGAGAAAGGGTTAGGTGCACTTGGCAGGGTGAGAGCGGCGTGTTTATTATCGGTATTCAGCCCAGACAATGACTCACCATGGCTGCCAGATCAGCCCCTGCGCTTTCAAGGAGATAATTAACCCCCCGCACCCCAAAAAAAATGGCCGTTTTCATTGGGTTTTTTAAAATCCACTAAGAGTCAGTGCATGGAATACAGGGGGCTGAGACTCGGGGGGCTGAGACTCGGGGGGCTGAGACTCGGGCTCGGGCTCCCGGGTTACAGGAGGGAGCTGCTGCGGGCTGCCCTACTCACATGCTGACACACACACACACACACACACACACACACACACACACACACACACACACACACACACACACACACACACACACACACACACACACACACACACACACACACACACACACACACACACACACACAGATAGGCACTCAGGCACACACACACACAGACACACAGACACACAGACACACAGACACACACACACACACACACACACAAACACACACACACAGGCAGGCACTCACGCACTCAGGCACAGACATACACACACACAGATAGGCACTCAGCCACACACACAAACACACACACACAGACAGGCACTCATGCACACACACACACACACACAGGCAGGCACTCACGCACTCAGGCACACACATACACACACACAGATAGGCACTCAGACACACACACACAGGCAGGCACTCACGCACTCAGGCACACACATACACAAACAGACAGGCACTCACGCTGCTTTCCCTCCACACTCTCCTCCCCGCTCCCCGAAGCCTCCCCTCCTCCCGAAGCCTCCCCTCCTCATTGGCTCACAGCCACACCACGTGACGCGTCGACGCTTGGGATTACAATTCTCTTGAATCCCCTGCCGGCTGACGCGTCACAGCGTGTAGTGAGCTGTGCCGTGAGGGGGGACTGAGACCGGCTTGGGAGGATTCCCCTGCTGGTGGGGAACGCCCGTGCGGCCACCCCCGCCGCTGGGTGCAGCGGGTCCCAGGCCTAAGTCTCATAAACATCACTTAGTGCTTCAGCTACAGATGCATATGCCCTATGTATTCCAGATTGGACATGCAAATTTTCATTCTCCCTTTGTCAAAGTTGTACCCATTGTAACCCTATTGTGTGCATGTGTATTATGTACCACCAGTGTCACAATGCAAAGGCACAGTGAAGCTGAAGTTGATGCAATTACACCATCATTCCTAGCAATCAATTCACAGATCTGGAATAAGTTTCCAGTAATACGGTACTGTTCATTGCCTATCAGTCGAAAGACTAACCTCTAGTGAGTAAGATTGCCCATAACTACTGTTAAAGAGCATAAAAATGGGCTTCACAACATAAGTGAGACTGCATGTCTGAAAGCTAATATAGAGCGATTGCTTCCTTATAAAGCAATGAGTGCCCGCTAATAAATGAGACCTCCCTAAATTAAATTAATCTAAACTGCAGTGTGCCTAACAATGAATACAACTTTATTAATCAAGGCTAGAACTGCCTAATTATGACTAAAAATGTGCAATCATGAGCAAGAGACATGAATAGGAAAAAGTGAGACTGCAACCAAAATCAACTGCTTTCTCACAGGTGATACAGCTCGGTAATGACTTCGATTGTGCACAGAAACATTTGCAACTTTCACATTTTAGTATGATATATTTAAAGAGGCAATCAGGTGGGCATTTTTTATTGCAAATGTTTCTCTTTTTATTTTACCATAGGATTGAAGCAGGGGGTCTTTAGAGCTAAACCCCATTCATTTCAGTTCTGGGGACCCCCTGAGATACATACCTGAGATATATACCTGAGATATATATACATACCTGAGATATATACCTGAGATATATACCTCCATAGGGCTGTTGGTAGCCGCTCAGCTCATCTCAGATTAGATAAAATCACATTTCTAAGGGCTGTAATATACAGCAAGCGGCCGCTTTTCGTGTATATAGTGCCGGGAGCTGCAGGTAAGGTATATGTGTGTGTGTATGTGTGTGTATGTGTGAGTATATGTGTGTGCATGGGTTGTGTGAGTGAAAGTAAGTCCTCGATAAGATTTTTTTAAAGAAAAAAAATTTCATAAATATTTTTTTTTTACCTTCTGCAGTTATTTACGCATGCACACACACACACACACACACACACACACACACACACATCCATACACACACACACACACACACACACACACACACACACACACACACACACACACACACACACACACACATCCATACAAACACACATCCACGCATACACACACACACACACACATCCATACAAACACACATCCACGCATACACACACACACACACACACACACACACACATCCACGCATACACACACACACATCCATACAAACACACATCCACGCATCCACACACACACACACACACACACACACACACACACACACACACACACACACACACACACACACACACACACACACACATCCATACAAACACACATCCACGCATACACACACACACACACATCCATACAAACACACATCCACGCATACACACACACACACACACACACACACACACACACACACACACACACACACACACACACACACACACACACACACACACACACACACATCCATACAAACACACATCCACACATCCACACACACACACACACACACACACACATCCATACAAACACACATCCACGCATACACACACACACACACACACACATCCATACAAACACACATCCACGCATACACACACACACACATCCATACAAACACACATCCACGCATACACACACACACACACATCCATACAAACACACATCCACGCATACACACACACACATCCATACATCCACACATCCACGCATACACGCATACATACATCCACACATCCACGCATACATGCATACATACATACACACATCCACGCATACATGCATACATACATACACACATCCACGCATACACGCATACATACATACATACACACATCCACGCATACATGCATACATACATACACACATCCACGCATACATGCATACATACATCCACACATACACGCATACACGCATATATACATACACACATCCACGCATACACGCATATATACATACACACATCCACGCATACATGCATACATACATACACACATCCACGCATACATGCATACACACATCCACGCATACATGCATACATACATACACACATCCACGCATGCATACATACATACACACATCCACGCATACATGCATACATACATACACACATCCACGCATACACACATCCACGCATACATGCATACATACATACACACATCCACGCATACACGCATATATACATACACACATCCACGCATACATGCATACATACATACACACATCCACGCATACATGCATACACACATCCACGCATACATGCATACATACATACACACATCCACGCATGCATGCATACATACATACACACATCCACGCATACATGCATACATACATACACACATCCACGCATACACACATCCACGCATACATGCATACATACATACACACATCCACGCATACATGATTACATACATACACACACATACATACATTTGAGCGCAGCAGCGGCGCAAAAAGATGAATTTCTTCATCTTCGCCGCTGTCTGTCGGCTCCCCTCTCCCTGCTGTGCGTGCGCGGCCCTTCTATAGAAAGGCTGATTGACATCAGCCAACTAAAAATCCGTGCGTGCGCACGGCGTAGTACGCGCCCGACACTATAGAACGTGCCTAAGGCAAGAAGCTTGGGCAGACAACATATTTGTCAACTAGGTAACTCATTGTGTATGTTTAGAAGCGACGACCAGCTGTACAGGTGTAAGCAGATCGGGACACATTATTCTAGGGCGGTTATTACATTGCTACTGTTTTTAACTTGAACCAATGCACTGATCCAGCAAACGTCCTCATCTGTTTATGACTTTCACATGAATATGTAGAGTGGATTTAAAGTTATTAATAGATCCAGTCAGAAACTCTATGTAACATGCAAATAAGTTAAAAGCTTGACTTAAAACTTTTAACAAAGCAAAAGAACTGAGAAAAAAAAAACCCTCCTTCATTTGAACGGAGATTTGCTGCACTAACACAGCAAAATGAAGTGTTAAAGCATGGTGTTAGCACGTCATTCAGTTTCATACTTTTACATGTGGTCTCACAGATATTGCCACAGGATACAATTAAGTGAAAAAACATGCGAATAAAATGATATCATTTTAATGACTTTTACTAGCACTTATTATTTAAACAGGCTGAACTTCACAATATTTAACACGATTGCTCATGTTTTAAATATAACTGATGCTTTTGTACAAATCTAGGAACCAAATTTCAATTAATCTATTGCTGCCAGAGGGAACAGCAATACACGTCGATATAAATATAGCAAATCACACTCGCATGAAAGGAGTAAGAAAAGAAGGTTTTTTTTACCATTTAATATTAAAAGGAAAAAATATTCCTTATTGGTTCAATTTATAAGGGAACAATCCAGACACAATCCACACCCAAATTAATTTTGAACTATAACCCTTCTGTGAATATTCCACTTCATATTTTTATACAGCCTTATTTCCAGTAACCTAACAATGAATATTAATCATTAATATATATATTTTTTATTCTTCTAATCCAAGAAAGACATCATAATATATCCCTGTGCTGCTATGTGTGAGATTTTGCATTTCAGGAATGTAATAGCCACGCACATGACATTAGGCAAGAAATACAATAATATATGTTGTATCTGATATCTGTAATGGTCAAAGCTCAAAAATATGTTCCTAAGTTTTTAATGTTTCAATAAAGCGTGACATCTCAAACTAATCTGTGCCCAACACCTGACTGATAGACTGAAAGTCTGGGGCCCTGCTATGCTAGTACGTGACATACTTACAGTATTTGTTACTTTTGAAGTCACTCAGTGGAAAGTTGAAGTGAAAGATAACAGTCCAGGGAGGCATGTGGGGGCTCCTTTGAGTTTTGTGAGTGACATAGAAAACAGGGGTCAAGATAGCAGCATCCACAGAATAAAAAAATGCCCAAAACGGATTATTGAGTCAATAGTATGCACAGGTCAGCACAGGTCGCTGCCTTAAGTCGTGATATACAGTACTCGTAGCATTAAAGGTGTTGAGTTGAACATAACAAAATGTCATTAGGTTTAAAGAACATACAGCATGCCTTGTTCTAGTGCACTTCAAATAAAAATGTTTAAATGTTAAAGACTAATAACGTTAACATGTACAACTGCTAAAGTTGCACAAGGACTTGTATGGGAAAACATAATAAATTACAAAGAAAACATATAGGAATCTTTACAGTCTCAGGTAGATGTTTGTTAAATCAAGCTAACAGTTGCTAGGTAACAAATGGAAATTTTACTTGTTCTTCTATTATGTAATAGTTGGCTAATCTTATCATGAATACCCCTCTACTGTAAGTGAAAACTCTACATTTTTCACATCTTAAAGGAGTTTAATTAAAGGTGTGTGTTTTTCTTTTCTTCCATTTAATCATTTTCTACAGTACTTAATATAAAGAAGGGTAGTTCAATAAAAACATGTTTGTTTCTCTGTAATATTATGCAGGAGTCTGAGCAGACCTGGTCAAAGAACATATCGATCAAATCTAAAATAGCGTTGAAGGAAATGAATTGAACAATTATTTGCCTAACATACTGGACAGTAAGTGTGCTAGCTTAGTACTGAAGAATGTATGGCAGGTTGTAATTTCTTTATTGTGTTTAAGTCAATGGTTAGCGACTAGAGATGTGCTAAGGCCTTTATCCTACAGCTACCAAAGCTGTGTTTGGGTCAGAACTACTGCTTGGGTGGATATTTTATTTATTTTTTATTTATATAATATTTTACCAGGGAGTAATACATTGAGTTATCTCTCGTTCTCAAGTATATCCTGAGCACAGATTTATGATGACAAATATATAGTTACATTAAATCAACAGGATTATATACAGTACAGTACATGATATATAAAGACATGGGTATTTCATGTTTTATTAATTGCACTTGTACTTGCAAAATTCGATCAAACTTAAAAGAAAATAACTGGGGTGGATGGTTCCACTTTAACAAAGGAAAATAGTACTTTCATAATTTGGGCCATTGTAATTGAACTTCTAGAATCAGAAGCTCAATTTAATTTTTTCACAGGTTTTCTAAACTTTCTGCAAAGTAAAATGGAAGCAGCGGCTCGAGAATCCCGACAGGTTTGCACATTTCTATTTGCGACCTTATTTTATTCTGTAGCACAAACTATTTGTAGATGTGTCAAATAACCTACACCTGTACTTACATAATACTAACATCTAACCCCCCCGAGTGTGCATTAATTGGTATATTTTAACCCTAGAAATTCCATTGGTGTGAATAGAAAATTTCCTGAGGATTCAAAGGCGGTATACATGTGGAGTGCCACTTCTAGGGCAATGTACCCCACCAGTGTTAACTGTACCACAAGTTGAAAAAATATTTCCTTCACATGGATGTGTGAATATTGCCTTGGTAGAGAGCTCTTTACTGAGCACTTCCTCAGCATTCACCCGCTAGAGATCTTAGTTGCACTTAGCAACATATATTGTATTGACAATAAAGTTATAGCCCACAGCTGTGTGATACATTCTATACTACATGTCACACTTTTTAATGTTAGTTAAGATGTTTAGCAGCTTTGCAAGTTTAGGCCTTGAAGCAAGAGTGTTAAAGTTTCTGCATATGAGGGGCCTGATTAGAGTTCATTGCACATCATTCGGACCGTACGTACCTAACATTTCCATAATACGCAAATAAACACAGTAGTACGGTTGTATGCTAGATGTCAGCATTAAGCAATAATAAAGAGGAACAATGTCACTAATACAACTAATAAAAACAAGAAAAACTCTTAAGAAATACACTGGTACTTACTTTATTTACTTTTACTGCTACCTCCCATGCTCCCCTCTTTACCTGCTTCTCCCCACATGCTTTTCTGCTCTATAGCTTCTTCCCATGTTCCCCTCCTCACCAGCTCCCCTCCCCCCACATACCCACATGTTTCCTCCTCACCAGCTTACCCACCCTTACATGTTCCCCTCCTCACATCTCTCCCCCCTCACATATTCCTAACCTCCCCAGCTTCTCCCCCAAATGTTCCCCTCCTCACCAGCTTCCCCCTCACATGTTTCTCTCCTCACCAGAAGGGGGATGAAGGGTTTTGCAGGGCCTTAGCCCTGCCTATAAAAGAATGCAAACAAATAATAATCACATACTGTGTCATGCTAATGTCATGAGGTATTAGGAACGCCTCAGTGAAACGCGTTGACTCATGTGTTGGAGGACCCGTATTCTATTGCTGGCAGCTGACTTGATCATAGATGCTCTTTCCGCCAGGACCTCTGATGTCATTGGCAGTGTTGATCGCGGTGAGGATGGAGGCGTGCAGAAATCGGCACAGAGTCACAGATCAGCGGGTCCTCTCAAATGATTGTGACACATTGTTAAAATGTGAGTGAAAACTGCTACTACTATCATTGTTTGTGAAATACATTTACGTTTGGGACATACTACGCTATTGGCGTATTTTTCTCTCTCATTTATTGAACATCATTGGAATTACATGGGATACAGGACAGACTTCACAGAGGTGCATTGACCAAAGAGCTCCTATCAGAGAGAAATGCATCTCTGATCTGCCTACTTTATTATTATTACTTTATGATTCTTTTTTTACCTTACAAATTCACAATATCCTGTGATGTCAGCTCCTCTGCATAGTAAAAGTAACAAATCTGTAACCATGTCACTGAGGAGCACGTTCTGACACCACACACTGTGAGGCCTATGCAGGAAACGGCGAAAAGCCCTATCTCGCCAGGTTTTCGGCAAATATGCCTACAGCATTTCTGTAAATGCCGAAAAGCTGGCGAGATGAGCAAAATCCGCCGTTTTTTTTTGCCGGAAAATAAAACTCACCGCGCGCGTGGCGAGAAACAATATCTCGCCAGTTTTAAAACCCGCTGTATTCTAGTAGCGGCGATCAGCATCTCGGCGCTGATCGCCGCTCTAGAATGGAGACATTTTCTCCAAATCACTCCGCCAACAAAAGTTGGCAAAAAGCTGGTGCTGAGCGGCGATACGGGACATTGAAAAAATCAGGCCCTTTCCTGCCGCGATTGATGCCGGGGGGCTCCAGGGGGGGGGTTGCGGGTGGACTTAATCCCTTAATTACCTTAGCGGTAATTGTCGGTCATTGGTCATCTAATGGTAAGTAAACTAAAGAAATGTATTTTATTTAAGTTGTAACTGTGTTTTTTGTTTTTTTTCTAACATGTCAGATTTATTTTTTTAATGTCCATTTAATGCCCATGTATGTATTTATCCCTATAGAGCTATATACATACATGTTGATTAAAGGGTTGTTTTGCAAATGTTTACTGCATTTTTTCATGTCGTGTACAAGTATTTTTCCTGTTTGGTTACAATTGTATGTGTGACATGTTATTTTGAATTATTTATGTCATTTCAGATGTTATTGTTATTAAGGGGTTAAGTAGCACCACAATATATTTGCTATATGGTGTGGGTGGGTTATGTATAGTTTATTAATAATTTTTATGTTTATTGCGGGTGTGTGTATTGTTTTGAATGTGGGTATTGGGGGTAGGGGTATTGTCCCCAAGGGAGGGAGGGTAGGCCTCCCGGTGTGTAGGGGTGATGATGGTTATGCCTCATGGAGGTGGGTATTATTTATTTATTTATAAAATATTTTACCAGGAAGTAATACATTGAGAGTTACCTCTCGTTTTCAAGTATGTCCTGGGTAGTGGGTGGGGGGAGGGTGTATTTATGTAAAAGTATTTATGTGTTTTTTAATTATTTTTTTGGGGCACAGACTTGATACTGCAGGCAAGCGGGGACACCTGCGGGGACACCTGCGGGGAACACCTGAGGGCCACCGACCGGCGTATAGTGTCAATCTTGTGCCTAAAAAAATAACTATGGGTTATGTATATAAGGGGGGTATAGGGGTTGTTGGGGGCACAGAGGTTGATTGTGTTGTGTATTGCAATGTTTATTGGGGGTAATTGTCCCCAATAAACATGCAACTGTCACTTAACCCCTTCATTGCCTTAACGGATATCCGCTAAGGTAACGAAGCAGCATTACTGTATTTGTAATAATAGTGTACATGTGCAGAGGGTCTCCGGACATGAACCATGTTGGTTTTATGTCCGGGGACCCCCTGCTTCCCGAGATACAGGCCCCGTTATGGGGTGCCGGTATCTCCTATGAATGGAAATGTCCAGCGTCACGTGATCGGGCTATCGCCATGCATAGGAGATACCGGCACCTCATAACGGGGCCTGTATCTCGGGAAGCAGGGGGTCCCCGGACATCAAACCAACGCGGTTCATCTCCGGAGACCCCCTGCACATCTACAATATGAATACAATTGTTATGTCAACAATTTTTTTTGCCGGCGAGATTTGTGCAGAGAGAGGCGGATCTCGCTCTCTGCTGACAGATCTCGCCAGCGGAGCCCTTCTCGCCAGGGCTCGCCATCTTTCTGCCGGATTCCTCTCATAGATATGCGCATTTTCCTGCATACTGCGAGGGGAATCCGGCAAAAACATGGCGAGTTCTACGTCTTGTGAATGGCCATTATCGTCGTTTCCTGCATAGGCCCCTGTATGTTTAAATATTATAAGGAACAGATATTGATTTGTCACCTAGATTGGGGATTAAAACGGTCATATTTATACTTGTCGCGTCCACAGTGAGTGCCTGATTGTATTGATGTGTCTCACCTGTGTGTGTAAGTATTACAAAAGTTAAGTTAGGAGTAAATTTATTGAAAAGGAGTGTAAAAGTCATGTGGTGTGAGGTGTTTTACTCTGTCGTAAAACTGTCAATCTCACAGCTGCTTTACGATAGGGGCTGGTTTTAGGTTGTGTTCAACAGGAAAGAATTGTATTTAATTCTGAGCAGAGATTATAATAATGAGATTTCAACAGAGGCGAATTTCGGACTAAATTCTTGATTTCTCATATTCAGGTTCCAGCAGCCTCTCTGGGGAAAACCTATTGCATTTGGTAAGGTATAGTATTTTGTGTCAGTTTTACCCTTTTATTTTAAGAAGCTGTTCTGCATTTTATTGTTATGGTGTGTTACTCGGGCGCTATCTCTAACCGTCACTTGGTTAATGGATATGTATTTTAAAGATGTGAAGGGTATAATACAACCTTAATCGGAGTTCTCTTGAAAAGTCCTCGTGTGACTCAAATTACCCCACTAGGGTCTATCCTGGACCCTTGGTATATATGAAACAAAAGAAGAGATGGGGGAGCACAATGTGAGGGGGATGTAATAACTTTCGCTGACGGTCAATATGGTGTTTAAGACTCTATTGATCCCTCATAGAAAGAGAAACTCCTTGGATAGGGAGTTTGTGTACAAATGTGTGATCACAGGGTTTAGATGGAAAAATAAATAAATAAACTTACACGGCCTTGTGTAAGTTGTATCCCATCAAGGTTTCTTTTACTTCTTTTCGTGTCTTGTTTCTGAATGGTGGTACTTCTTTCTTTCTGGTCCTTTTTTTCTCCTTTGGGTCTGTGGATTCTTGACTGTAGTTCGCCTCTCGTGCGGATGTAAGTGTAAACAATAAAAGAAGGCAATTAGGCATATGCATACACAGGTCTGCTGCGGTATGGGGGTGGAGCAATATGATATTGCATGTATCCAATACTGATAAATAATATCCGATATTATTTATCAGTATTGGATACATGCAATATCATATTGCTCCACCCCCATACCGCAGCAGACCTGTGTATGCATATGCCTAATTGCCTTCTTTTATTGTTTACACTTACATCCGCACGAGAGGCGAACTACAGTCAAGAATCCACAGACCCAAAGGAGAAAAAAAGGACCAGAAAGAAAGAAGTACCACCATTCAGAAACAAGACACGAAAAGAAGTAAAAGAAACCTTGATGGGATACAACTTACACAAGGCCGTGTAAGTTTATTTATTTATTTTTCCATCTAAACCCTGTGATCACACATTTGTACACAAACTCCCTATCCAAGGAGTTTCTCTTTCTATGAGGGATCAATAGAGTCTTAAACACCATATTGACCGTCAGCGAAAGTTATTACATCCCCCTCACATTGTGCTCCCCCATCTCTTCTTTTGCTGCATTTTATTGTAACTGTACGTTTTTCGTAACCCTTTTTCTGTAACCTAAGCACTGTATATATATATATATATATATACATTTAATAAATAATGCGTTGGACTCGGAATGCACGCTCTGGAGAGAGTAATTTATTCATTCGGACACTTTGCTACAACTGATTTTGGTGTGTTAAAGTGCATAGTTTTTCTATAATAAACAGGGACCTGGCAAATATTAATTTTACATCTTGTCATATTTGCATACCCCCAGGTGGTGGCAGTGGATAGATATGATTTGCAATTGAGTAAAGGTTAATATTAACTCGCTGGTTCCTTGCGGAGGAGAAAGGTGGGTTGGCTAGAGTCGACGTTTGTATTAAAGCTGCAGTTCAAGCAATATCCTGCATGTGTGTTTTTTTTAATAAATCAGTTCTGTAGTAAGAAAAAATACTTTTAGCTTTTTCTGTTTTAAAAAACAACTTTGAAAGACCAATTTTCTTGTACTCTATTTTTAAAAGCATGCTTGTTCCTATAGCAACCATTTACATTCCCCAGATTTAAAGATGTCGCCAAACTTTGCCGATCAATAGACGGAGAACGAATTGACCGGCAGCTATGCAGTTCTTTAGGTAAGTAGAGATTGCCCACATGAAACTATTGAAGTAAAAAAAAAAAAAAAAAAAAAAAAACGGGAGCTTGAACTGCAGCTTTAACCCTGGTTGCATATCTAAGTCACGTGCTCTTTTGTGTTCTGTTCATGGCGGTGGTATATTGGGACAGATTGTGGAGACATAGAACTCATCTGAGGGACCTTTTGCGTAGGTGAAGAGTGAGGCAGCTTGCGGGTTGTTTATTGATCCTTGATCCTGTAGAGGACATATTCTCTATTTGACGGACCTTTGCGGTGGTGAAAAGTGGGAGCTTGCGGGCGTGAGTATTAACCCTTGTCCTGTATACAGGTTGCGGGCAAGCTGGGTGCCATACTTGACATAATGTAATATGCAACGTATATACTGCTTTCATTAATTGCTATAGAGAGGCTATTACGCAACTGGCCATCCTGGATTAATTTGTTTTTTATTTACATCTAATTTAAAAACAGTTACAATATTACAGTTTTGCTATAGTGTTTTAAAATAAAATATGAAGGTGATTGCTGTTTTAAATGATCGAATGCTTAAGTTGCATATTTATGCCCATATTCACTAAATAGTGCTATTACATAAACTACCTTCTGTATCCTATAGATAGACCCTCCTGTGCTGAGAGTCACCTTATGACCCTTTCAACCTAAAGGGCTGTGAAGTGTTTTATGGCAGAACACTGCTTAGGAAATTTGAATGGACCATATGGCTTCTTCCGGCAATGAATGTGGTCTTCTGGAATTCTATATCTACTGAAGCAGCCGTTCCAACCATTTTTTGGATGGAAATCCCAATAGAATTCAATAGGGATTTTAGCCGAAATCTGCCCAAACAGCCACTTTGAAGTATATAGAATTTGCCCCTTAATTAATATGGGCATAAATGCCAGCTCATCAATTACAATTTTTTTTCCTTCTGGTGGATATATTTAAATATGCTTGTTGTAAGATTGAACCAGATTTTGTACAAACGCTGAATGAAAAATGTAAAGCCCCATATGATATTGACCTTTACCAAGAAAGACGCCAACGAGTATTTCCTATATATTGTGATTCATTTAAGCATGGCTTAAATTAAAATGTTGTGTTCCTATACTAGAGCCATTTTTCCCTGTGATTCACAAGAGGACCGTGTCTCACAGAGAGAGATTACATGAAGGATGGCTCTTTCACTGAGCATTTAAACTCTCATTTTCCTGCTGCCTGGGCGTGTCGCCAGTGATTACAAATTGTAAATCCATCCCAGGTGTAATATGTTTTTATGGATCTGTCTCTAAACATGAATATTTCAAGCCAACCTGTTGAAAGTTGTCATAAGTATAAAATAAAATAAGATGCCTGCGAAGCGAGTTCAAACAGAGGATTCTCTGTGTCTACCACTTTGTACTGAGTGTAAATGCTGAATAATGAATAGAACTGTAAATGCTTCCGAAGACGTACAGTCATATATGTTAAACATGTCAACTCTCACTGATTTTCTATGGGTCTTACTGATTTCTAACACAGCCAGTAGAATAGACTTCATTGGAGTCTCACTGATAATAATCACAACTTTTCCATTCAAATTTCAATTTGTGATCCATAAACTTACAATCTCACTGATTTCGGTTTTGAGAGGTTTATCAACTCCTCATCATGTGCTTTTTTTTTTTTTTTTTTTTAACGTAAAAGCACTCCACTTCTAAATCCTTTACATTTTTCTGCAATGTGTATTTTTTTTCTTACACAATTGACCAATGGCTGAAATATGTCTATTGGCTTTAATCTTGGTGTCAATTGTTTAAATTGATTGAAATACTGTATCATTCTATATGCAGTTGAATCCATGGAATTTGGGAGCTGCTACTGTATACCTTTTGTAACAGTTCTTATGTTTCAAAGGAATGTCAACAACTAACCCTAGAAACCTTAGACTGAAGTTGTGTAATATATATATATATATATATATATATATAATCAAAAAATAAATAGATGATACCGTTCTGTGGCTAACAAAATGCTTTTATTTGTGCGAGCTTTCGAGATACACTGATCTCTTCTTCCAGCGATGTTACAATGAATGAAGCAAGGATAACTTGAAAACAGTGTCTCTTGGAATGTTATCTGTGCTTCTCCTTCCCCCGGTGTGGATGTGTTTTATGGCTAGAGGTGTCAAAGGGTAACTGAAAGCAAGTGAAGAAAGAGTGTGTATGTGTATCAGTGTGAATAAAAATGAATGGAGAGCCCACAGTATAAACAGTGCTCTACACAAGGTGTGTGTGGAGTGAGAGGGATATAAATGGTGTGGGTGGGTGTGGAAATGTGAGAGTTTGTAGCACAACTAAAAGTGTGTGTGGATACTATGTGGTCCCTATTGGTGTATATGGATGGAAAAATAAGGAGTATTAGTATGTGTGAGAGACAGCTGTGTGTGCATACATATAGCACAGTATGTACAGACATGGCCTTTAGCGCTCATGGGAAGAGAGTTCGCTAGTGTCAGTAATGACTCATAAAATTTCGATCTCTGTTTAGGCCACTGCTAAGTGTCCCGAACAGTTGCATAAATTTGTATTCATGCAACCGTCTCTCTTTCGGGGTTTTAAGATTACCTTTGAGTATGGCAACCCTCAGATCGTTCATCTTATGGCCAGAGTCAGAGAAATGTTCGCCAACAGGACTGTCTCTTGTTCCGCGTGTGATGCTGTGGCGATGCAGGTTCATTTTCTTGTTTAGCCCCTGTCCTGTCTCACCTATGTAGTAGCAGCCCCCTGGGCATTTCATGCACATGATGAGGTACACGACATTGCTGGAGGAACAGGTGAACCCTCCTCTGATTTTGTATTCCCGATTCTTGTGTGGTATTTGTATTGTGTCCGCTGTGTAGAGCATTGCGCAGGTTTTGCATCTAGGGTCCTGGCATGGTTTTGTCCCGCATTCAGTTGTACTGCTGAATACTTTACTCCTCACCATAATATTCTTGAGATTATGGGGTTGTCTGTATGATAATAAGGGTGCTTCAGGGAAGACCTGTTGCAGTCTTGTATCTTCCTGGAGGATGGGTTGTAGTTTCCTGGCGATCTTGCGTAGGTCTCCTAGGTGTGGGTTATATGTGACCACCAAAGGAACCCTATCGCTTGTCTCCTTCTGTTTGTATTCAAGGAGATCACTTCTTGGTATTCTGGTGGCTTTGTGAATTTGCTGGTCTACAATTCTGTGGTTATATCCACGGTTTATAAAGTCTGATCTCAAGGCTTTAATCCGCTGGTCTCTGTCTGCTGTGTCGGAGCATATCCGGTTGTATCGTATGGCTTGACTGTAGATGGTTGCATGTTTGGTGTGTGTCGGGTGGAAGCTGTTGTCCCTCAAATAGCTGGCTCTGTCTGTAGGTTTGCGGTATACAGAAGTCTGTAGTTGGTTGTTCTTTATAGTAATGGTGGTGTCTAGAAAATGTACTTCATCCGGGGAATGGGTGAGTTTGAGGTTGATGGTCGGGTGGAACGTATTGAAGTTGTCATAGAACTGTAGGAGGTCCTGTTCGCCAGAGGTCCAAATCAGGAGGATGTCATCGATGTAGCGAAGGTATGTAAGGGGTTTCAAGTGACAGGTGGACAGAAAGTAACTTTCCAGTTTTGCGCAGAACAGATTGGCATACTGTGGCGCCATCCGAGTACCCATAGCGGTCCCGGTTGTCTGGAGGTATGTGTCATTTCCAAATGTGAAGTAGTTATGGGTCAGAATAAATTCAATGCATTTAGTCACTGTCTCTGTGAGTGGCTCCTGCGATCCCAGAAAGTATCTGCAGGCTGAAATCCCATCCTCGTGGGGGATGTTTGTATAAAGTGACTCTACATCCATAGTTGCTAGTAGTGTTCCTGTAGGGAGGGGGCCAATGGCATTCAGTTTGTTTAGCAGGTCGGTGGTATCCTGGATATAGCTGGGTGTGTTCCTGACAAGTGGTTTTAGAATGCCCTCCACCCAGCCAGAAATATTCTCGGTAAGTGTGCCAGATCCAGAGATAATAGGGCGCCCAGGGTTACCCTCTTTGTGAATTTTAGGGAGCATGTAGAATGTGCCAGGTTTTGGGTTAGCTGGTATCAGGTCCAGAATTTGTTCTCTTGTGTGGATCGGGAGTGTTTTAATGATCCTGTTGAGTTCTCGCATGTATTTTTTAGTTGGATCCTCCTGCAGTTGGGTGTAGTACTTTGAATCAGAGAGTTGCCTGTGTGCTTCCCGCAGGTAGTCTGTGGTGTTCATTATGACCACTGCTCCTCCCTTGTCCGCAGGTTTGATTGTTATGTTGTGGTTGGCCTTTAGCGATTCTATGGCTCTCCTCTCCATCAGTGTCAGATTATATGTTTGTTTCCTTACTTTGTCCAGGATGGTGGTTTTGGCGCTGTGTCTGAAGCTTTCAATGTACCGGTCCAATGTGGGGTTGCGCCCAGTTTGTGGGATCCAGTTTGATTTTTGCTTCTCCCTGCTCATGTGCAGCAGCTCTCCTTCTGCAGTGTTGGCATAATCTTGGTTGTGTCTGTCATGGAAGAACTCCTTAAGACGCAGCCTTCTGAAGTATTCTTCTAGGTCACTGCACAGCTCAATCTTGTCCATAGGCTTGGTAGGGCAGAATGTGAGACCCTTTGATAATACTGAGGACTCTGCTTGATTAGGTGTGTAATCTGAGAGGTTAACAGTGCAGTCCTGTTCTTGGTGACTGTCAATGTTTGTATTATTAGTTGTTTTGCTGGCTGCTGCAGATGCAGACCCTGGGCGCCCTATTATCTCTGGATCTGGCACACTTACCGAGAATATTTCTGGCTGGGTGGAGGGCATTCTAAAACCACTTGTCAGGAACACACCCAGCTATATCCAGGATACCACCGACCTGCTAAACAAACTGAATGCCATTGGCCCCCTCCCTACAGGAACACTACTAGCAACTATGGATGTAGAGTCACTTTATACAAACATCCCCCACGAGGATGGGATTTCAGCCTGCAGATACTTTCTGGGATCGCAGGAGCCACTCACAGAGACAGTGACTAAATGCATTGAATTTATTCTGACCCATAACTACTTCACATTTGGAAATGACACATACCTCCAGACAACCGGGACCGCTATGGGTACTCGGATGGCGCCACAGTATGCCAATCTGTTCTGCGCAAAACTGGAAAGTGACTTTCTGTCCACCTGTCACTTGAAACCCCTTACATACCTTCGCTACATCGATGACATCCTCCTGATTTGGACCTCTGGCGAACAGGACCTCCTACAGTTCTATGACAACTTCAATACGTTCCACCCGACCATCAACCTCAAACTCACCCATTCCCCGGATGAAGTACATTTTCTAGACACCACCATTACTATAAAGAACAACCAACTACAGACTTCTGTATACCGCAAACCTACAGACAGAGCCAGCTATTTGAGGGACAACAGCTTCCACCCGACACACACCAAACATGCAACCATCTACAGTCAAGCCATACGATACAACCGGATATGCTCCGACACAGCAGACAGAGACCAGCGGATTAAAGCCTTGAGATCAGACTTTATAAACCGTGGATATAACCACAGAATTGTAGACCAGCAAATTCACAAAGCCACCAGAATACCAAGAAGTGATCTCCTTGAATACAAACAGAAGGAGACAAGCGATAGGGTTCCTTTGGTGGTCACATATAACCCACACCTAGGAGACCTACGCAAGATCGCCAGGAAACTACAACCCATCCTCCAGGAAGATACAAGACTGCAACAGGTCTTCCCTGAAGCACCCTTATTATCATACAGACAACCCCATAATCTCAAGAATATTATGGTGAGGAGTAAAGTATTCAGCAGTACAACTGAATGCGGGACAAAACCATGCCAGGACCCTAGATGCAAAACCTGCGCAATGCTCTACACAGCGGACACAATACAAATACCACACAAGAATCGGGAATACAAAATCAGAGGAGGGTTCACCTGTTCCTCCAGCAATGTCGTGTACCTCATCATGTGCATGAAATGCCCAGGGGGCTGCTACTACATAGGTGAGACAGGACAGGGGCTAAACAAGAGAATGAACCTGCATCGCCACAGCATCACACGCGGAACAAGAGACAGTCCTGTTGGCGAACATTTCTCTGACTCTGGCCATAAGATGAACGATCTGAGGGTTGCCATACTCAAAGGTAATCTTAAAACCCCGAAAGAGAGACGGTTGCATGAATACAAATTTATGCAACTGTTCGGGACACTTAGCAGTGGCCTAAACAGAGATCGAAATTTTATGAGTCATTACTGACACTAGCGAACTCTCTTCCCATGAGCGCTAAAGGCCATGTCTGTACATACTGTGCTATATGTATGCACACACAGCTGTCTCTCACACATACTAATACTCCTTATTTTTCCATCCATATACACCAATAGGGACCACATAGTATCCACACACACTTTTAGTTGTGCTACAAACTCTCACATTTCCACACCCACCCACACCATTTATATCCCTCTCACTCCACACACACCTTGTGTAGAGCACTGTTTATACTGTGGGCTCTCCATTCATTTTTATTCACACTGATACACATACACACTCTTTCTTCACTTGCTTTCAGTTACCCTTTGACACCTCTAGCCACAAAACACATCCACACCGGGGGAAGGAGAAGCACAGATAACATTCCAAGAGACACTGTTTTCAAGTTATCCTTGCTTCATTCATTGTAACATCGCCGGAAGAAGAGATCAGTGTATCTCGAAAGCTCGCACAAATAAAAGCATTTCGTTAGCCACAGAACGGTATCATCTATTTATTTTTTGATTATTGAAGCTCGGCTAACACGGTACTGATACCTATATATATATATATATATATATATATATATATATATATATATATATATATATATATATATATATATATATATATATACTGTATGTATATATATATATATATATATATATATATATATACTGTATGCATATATATATATATATATATATTTACACACGAAAAATTGAGTAATGTCTCTGTGGTGTATTTATCAAAGTCTTTCAGCTTCACAACTGGATAAAGACGGGTGGAAAAAACAGAACAAGATTTTTAATCAAGGAATCAAACTGAAACTAATGGAATAAATCTGGTGACATCTTTGCACCTGTTTGGTCCCAGTTGTCCAACCCGGTAACTTTAATAAGAGAGAGGAGAGAGAGACACTATAGAAAGTATGCTGTTTTTGCATATAATTATCTTTCTGGATACGCATTAAACTCAGGGAACGAAACACTGTTTTTTCATCGGGAAGTTGTTAAACATTCTGTGGCTTAAAACCTTCTCCAAGGCTAAGATTATAGAAGGCGTGCGCGCCTGTCGCCTGAGCGATGGGTGAACTGTGCTTCCTGCAACTGGGGAGGCGCCGGGGAGGCGTAGCGGACACGTCACCAGGCTGGTTCTCCCTCAATGGCTGAACCGCTCACGTGATGCGGCCGCCACGTTGAAAAACGAAATGATTTGTCTTGTGAAAAATCTGCCGCACGGCCGCTCTGCATTGCACCCGCGCGCACTATGGCAGGCACCTATCAGCTGCTGCACTTTGTTCTCGCAGTGCGCGAAATCGCATGCACTGTCGCGCCGACTATAAATCGCAGCCTAACAAAGGCCTCAACTCCCAAAAGCACAGCTTGTTACTGTACAGTACTACTGCTATTAATATACTATTAAGGGGCTCTAAATGTCTCACTCAAAGCAAAGGTACGGTCTTACCATGTAAAAGTTTAAATGAGATTTGTTTTGATAACAAATCAATCAATATATCAATATATATTCCCAGTTTGATGTAATACACTTTGGAGAAGATGGTCCTGATATAAGTGTGGCTAGCCACGTTTTCTGATAATCCCTTAGATTGCAAAACCTTAGGGCAGGGGCTCCTTTTCCTATTGTTACTTTTGTCTGAAGCGCATATTCTCATTATATATTATATTATTATGTCACGTGTATTACTGCTGTGAAGTGCTTTGTACATGGATGGCGGTATATAAATAAAGACATACATACATACATACATACATACAATTGCAATGCCGGACATTGCAGTCAACTTTGTTTTATTATTTAACTCATGCTATGGTGACAGTGTAACACCTGTTAATCAATACACTTACATTTATTGATGATAATATTTACATTTTATATTTTTTGTTAATGTACTAATATCACCAAAATGGATTAGAATGAATGTTTCCATTGAATAAATATCTTTATATTTGAACAATATTTTATAATGCAGCAGTCGCCAAAAGTACAGTATTAATGTTTTTTTTAATAAAATTAAAAGTATAATCGCATATATCAATATAGTTCTGTCCCTGTGTTCCATGGACACACTGGCACTCAATAAAAGCAAATAATTCTGTACTTAACTCTATAATCATTGTGGCAACTATGCCATGTGGGCAATTTATAGAATTTGTAACATTTGTGATAAACACATATACTTTTCCACTCAATCACTAGCATTACACAATAGATTTTTCAATTGAGGTTTTATCCTTATTTTTTAGTAGTCGGCCACCTTAACTTATACAGGTGTTGACCGATAAACAGATTTACAAGAACTATTAATAATTATATTACATCTTAGAATAGTAATCTCTAGCCTACAGTTTATTTTGGTCTGCTAATTCTAATATTGTCAAGCATACTGTATTATTGAGAAACAATAATGTCATACAGTACTTGTCCAACGTCTTAATAGTTAACCCCTCGTTAGTGAGCGAGAAACTTGAGGGTTGGTTTTGTCCATATGGATCTATCAGTAGATAACTCTCTGTGGTATAGGTTCTCCTCTCTTCCCTGGTAATTTTAATTGTGTGAATTGGATACAGTGTAAATTTACAGCCAATATTACATATTTTAAACATTATTAAACTGGCCATGCAATAACAAAATGTATTGATTGTCAAAAGTCCCTTTGTTGTTTATACAGTAGTCTCATGTGTGGTTGCTCTACATTTTATGTGGGGTGTACAGCTAGAGAATTATGTTGAAGATTTAGTCAACAGAAATAATGAATTAAGAATCTACGTTTACAAACTCCAGTTACTGCACATTTTGCAGAGGCTGGTAATACTATATGTCTATATTCTATATGTCAACTCAAATTGTCATACATTGAAAGGAATAATAAACCAAGGCAAGGTAACAATCACATGGCATCCTATTAAAATGAGAGATTTGTTGGATTGAGACGTTGACGGCTATGAGACCATAGGGTTCTAATAGCGAATATAATGATAGTGTTTATCTATTGGAATATATTGTATTGTGTAAATAGTCTATATTCGTGATTAACCCGGATGCTATTTATCGGCGGTAATTGACAATTTCCAGTTCACTGTTCCCAGATGGAGGTGGCATGGTCTACTGGCTTTCTACAATGCAGATGTCATAAGACTTACTGTCCCCAGCACTGCTGACGAATAAAACCCCCCAAATATATGGGGCCAGTGTCTGCCATGATTGCGCTGCAGGGGAGGGGGGTGGGTTAATCCTTCCGGTCAGAAGGATGTGACATTAAAAGAAATCTTCCCCAAACCTACCATTCTTGCATTCCGGCAACCACCAAACCTCAAACAGAAATTAGTCAATAGGAAACTTCATAATGAATTTAAAGACACTGATTATTGCACAAAATTATGCAACAACACACGTTGTAAACTCTGCAAACATATATGCCAAGATTTCACAGCCACAACAATGGAACACTCAATGTCAAAGGATCAATCGGCTGAACATCCAGGAATGTGGTTTATATGATTCAATGTAACAATATATATAACAATATTCAGTGTATATATATACACACGAAAAATTGAGTAATGTCTCTGTGGTGTATTTATCAAAGTCTTTCAGCTTCACAACTGGATAAAGACGGGTGGAAAAAACAGAACAAGATGTTTAATCAAGGAATCAAACTGAAACTAATGGAATAAATCTGGTGACATCTTTGCACCTGTTTGGTCCCAGTTGTCCAACCCGGTAACTTTAATAAGAGAGAGGAGAGAGAGACACTATAGAAAGTATGCTGTTTTTGCATATAATTATCTTTCTGGATACGCATTAACCTCAGGGAACGAAACACTGTTTTTTCATCGGGAAGTTGTTAAACATTCTGTGGCTTAAAACCTTCTCCAAGGCTAAGATTATAGAAGGCGTGCGCGCCTGTCGCCTGAGCGATGGATGAACTGTGCTTCCAGCAACTGGGGAGGCGACGGGGAGGCGTAGCGGACACGTTACCAGGCTGGTTCTCCCTCAATGGCTGAACCGCTCATGTGATGCGGCCGCCACGTTGAAAAACGAAATGATTTGTCTTGTGAAAAATCTGCCGCACGGCCGCTCTGCATTGCACCCGCGCGCACTATGGCCGGCACCTATCAGCTGCTGCACTTTGTTCTCGCAGTGCGCGAAATCGCATGCACTGTCGCGCCGACTGTAAATCGCAGCCTAACAAAGGCCTCAACTCCCAAAAGCACAGCTTGTTACTGTACAGTACTACTGCTATTAATATACTATTAAGGGGCTCTAAATGTCTCACTCAAAGCAAAGGTACGGTCTTACCATGTAAAAGTTTAAATGAGATTTGTTTTGATAACAAATCAATCAATATATCAATATATATTCCCAGTTTGATGTAATACACTTTGGAGAAGATGGTCCTGATATAAGTGTGGCTAGCCACGTTTTCTGATAATCCCTTAGATTGCAAAACCTTAGGGCAGGGGCTCCTTTTCCTATTGTTACTTTTGTCTGAAGCGCATATTCTCATTATATATTATATTATTATGTCACGTGTATTACTGCTGTGAAGTGCTTTGTACATGGATGGCGGTATATAAATAAAGACATACATACATACATACATACATACAATTGCAATGCCGGACATTGCAGTCAACTTTGTTTTATTATTTAACTCATGCTATGGTGACAGTGTAACACCTGTTAATCAATACACTTACATTTATTGATGATAATATTTACATTTTATATTTTTTTTAATGTACTAATATCACCAAAATGGATTAGAATGAATGTTTCCATTGAATAAATATCTTTATATTTGAACAATATTTTATAATGCAGCAGTCGCCAAAAGTACAGTATTAATGTTTTTTTTAATAAAATTAAAAGTATAATCGCATATATCAATATAGTTCTGTCCCTGTGTTCCATGGACACACTGGCACTCAATAAAAGCAAATAATTCTGTACTTAACTCTATAATCATTGTGGCAACTATGCCATGTGGGCAATTTATAGAATTTGTAACATTTGTGATAAACACATATACTTTTCCACTCAATCACTAGCATTACACAATAGATTTTTCAATTGAGGTTTTATCCTTATTTTTTAGTAGTCGGCCACCTTAACTTATACAGGTGTTGACCGATAAACAGATTTACAAGAACTATTAATAATTATATTACATCTTAGAATAGTAATCTCTAGCCTACAGTTTATTTTGGTCTGCTAATTCTAATATTGTCAAGCATACTGTATTATTGAGAAACAATAATGTCATACAGTACTTGTCCAACGTCTTAATAGTTAACCCCTCGTTAGTGAGCGAGAAACTGGAGGGTTGGTTTTGTCCATATGGATCTATCAGTAGATAACTCTCTGTGGTATAGGTTCTCCTCTCTTCCCTGGTAATTTTAATTGTGTGAATTGGATACAGTGTAAATTTACAGCCAATATTACATATTTTAAACATTATTAAACTGGCCATGCAATAACAAAATGTATTGATTGTCAAAAGTCCCTTTGTTGTTTATACAGTAGTCTCATGTGTGGTTGCTCTACATTTTATGTGGGGTGTACAGCTAGAGAATTATGTTGAAGATTTAGTCAACAGAAATAATGAATTAAGAATCTACGTTTACAAACTCCAGTTACTGCACATTTTGCAGAGGCTGGTAATACTATATGTCTATATTCTATATGTCAACTCAAATTGTCATACATTGAAAGGAATAATAAACCAAGGCAAGGTAACAATCACATGGCATCCTATTAAAATGAGAGATTTGTTGGATTGAGACGTTGACGGCTATGAGACCATAGGGTTCTAATAGCGAATATAATGATAGTGTTTATCTATTGGAATATATTGTATTGTGTAAATAGTCTATATTCGTGATTAACCCGGATGCTATTTATCGGCGGTATTTGACAATTTCCAGTTCACTGTTCCCAGATGGAGGTGGCATGGTCTACTGGCTTTCTACAATGCAGATGTCATAAGACTTACTGTCCCCAGCACTGCGGACGAATAAAACCCCCCAAATATATGGGGCCAGTGTCTGCCATGATTGCGCTGCAGGGGAGGGGGGTGGGTTAATCCTTCCGGTCCGAAGGATGTGACATTAAAAGAAATCTTCCCCAAACCTACCATTCTTGCATTCCGGCAACCACCAAACCTCAAACAGAAATTAGTCAATAGGAAACTTCATAATGAATTTAAAGACACTGATTATTGCACAAAATTATGCAACAACACACGTTGTAAACTCTGCAAACATATATGCCAAGATTTCACAGCCACAACAATGGAACACTCAATGTCAAAGGATCAATCGGCTGAACATCCAGGAATGTGGTTTATATGATTCAATGTAACAAATGTGACCATTGCTACATTGGCGAAACCAGCCAAAAACTTCAAGGCAGAATGAATATGCACAGACACTCTATACAACACCATGAAGAAGGAAGATACTGCTCACCAGTGGGACATCATTTCTCACAACCAGATCATTCCATAAATTATTTAAAAATCTAAATCCTTGACACCAAAACAAGAGAACTTAATGCGGATATGGGGTTTCTCATACACTATCACAATTGTTTGTAATTATCCTGCCTGTCTCTCTGCCAATGTTCTTATCCACACCTTGCCCTCCCTCCCCTCCCCACAGCATCCCCTCCCCCTCCATGCTGGCACCGTGTTATTACCCTTCCAATGTCTTCCAATACCACATTCTCAACCTACCTTATCTACATCTCTGTTTTTGTTTTTTTTTCTAACCTCTATTTTAGCCATAGAGTCCTTTGTATATTTGTATTGCTGACCTGAGGAAGAGAACTCTCGAAAGCTTATCCTATGACAAATTATTAGTCCAAATAAAAAAGGTATCACCTAATACTGAAGAACTCATTTATTCTGCACTATCGTAACTGGACTAACACGGTTATTTTATTTATCTATTTATATATCAATAAATAAATATATATATATATATATATATATATATATATATATATATATATATATATATATATATATATATATACTGTATATATCATATACATACACACACACACACACACACACACACACACACACACACACACACACACACACACACACACACACACACACACACACACACACACACACACACACACACACACACACACACACACACACACACACACACACACACAATGTTGTATACATGTTACATATATGATTTTGTTATAATACATTCTTTTTGAGTGTTCAGCTTGTGTGCTTTCATATTCAAGAACAAATCAGAGGATGAATATTAAAAAGGGACACAGGGAAACAGCAATAGAGGATCTTTAAATAGAGGTAAAAAAAAAACAGAAATGCACAGAAGCCGTGACTGCAAATAGGTTTAAAAGAAGAACAAACATCTAGGCTGGAACTCCTTACTAGAAAATCTAAACCTTCACACATTTCTCCCATGACCCTTTATCTCGAGTTTCTGTATATATTTGTGTGAAAACCCTACAACATTTTTCTTTTAATTTTGCAAGTGAAGGATTCAGAATACGCACCAAGTGACTTCTGTTTGAGCTTTCTGGGGTTTTTTGGCCCCTTTATTTCTTGTTTAGCAAATCGTCCTTAATATGACGTACGCACAGTAAGCTCACAAGCACAAACTGAAACACAATTTCCTGCTGGCTTCAGAAGAAATACATTAATCCACTGGATATTTCCCATGACAATATTATCTCTCATGTGCAGCCTATATTTCTTGCATTCAGTTGAAAAGGAATAAAATCCCAGGAAATTTGTTTTAAAAAGTATCACGCTGAGAAGTGATAGGTAAACTGTCTGATATTCCAATCAAGACTTACTTTCAAAATGCTTTTCATCATTGATGCAATAATTTCTACAGCATGAAGAGAGAAGACACTTCCAATGCTCATTCCACTGCTTTAAGATTTCAGTACAGCCGCCTGCCAATGGCATCATTTAAGTAGGAGAACTGTCTCTTCTAAAAGTGTTAAGAAAATAAATACGTCTTTCCAAATGATTGACAAACAAGATCACAATCAAAGTCACCTTTCCGGGATGCATAATAAACATTAAGGCAGGGGTGCTCAACTCCAGTCCTCAAGATCCCCCAACACGTCAGGTTTTAAGGATATCCCTGGTTCAGCACAGGTGGATCAATCAGTCCCTGCTTCAGCACAAGTAGCTCAAATTGAGCTACCTATGCTGAAGCAGGGTTATCCTGAAAACTTGACCTGTTGGGAGGGTCTTGAGGACTGGAATTGAGAACCCCCTGCCTTAAGGTGCAGAGCAGTGTGAACACTGCAGGGACAGATGAGGTAAAATGCCATGGAAACTAATTCTCATGGTATTTTTATGCTGGGCTGCAATAACTCACAATTTGAAAACACTCATGTCTCTATTGCAATCTTTTACATTTTATGATAAATGTCCATGATGAAAATCTATACCAAGAATGAATCACTTAACCTCATATAACACCTAATATATTGCTTTATTTTAGTACAGTACCATGAGTTGAAGCATAACCTACACCTTCCTTTATGCAATAGTTGGTAGCATTATTTTATCTATTGAAGTAACATACCTGCCAATGTAAATGTCCTGATCAAAAACCAAAACACGCCCTTAAATATTGATTTACATTTCTAAACCCACGACACGTTTTGTATGTATATAAATGGGGTGCTGTAATAAAGCCATTCCTGCAATGGGCTTATTCTGCAATATTTGAAAAATATTGAACACTATTGATGAACAAAATCCGATTTTCCTACTTTTTGCTTTAGACTCCCAAGATAATTAATATTTTTTGTTAATAATTTTGCATTTATTAATGTGGATACATTGAAAATACAGATTGCTTATATAGACTTGGGTGCTTTGTTTACTGTGCATTACCTCAATTCTTAAATTAGGTATGGACATAGTTTCTAAGAAATTGTTGTGTTTGGTAGATAATTATTGATGCATAGTTAACAGGAATGCAATAGACTATTGACTTTACAGTTTACCTATTGGAATATTGATTAGGCCTTCCACCAATGGAAAAAGTTATTACACTGCGCAAAATTGAAACAAACTGGCATCTGTCGTGGAAACAGCACATCCCAATATCCACGGTTAAAAACACAAACATAAATCTTCATCAGTAGCATCACAATAATGATCACAAATATTGACTAGTTCATTAGTAGTAATTAACTTACTTTCATTTAAGTGATGTGCATTGGTTTGATGCGTTGCTTAAATTTCATGTAATGGGCTTTTAAACCAGCAGTAAGACCGTCTGTAGCTCACCATACTGTTTTAGATAAGAAGTTTCTCATTACTTTATCAATCCTTATCTTGTGCTTGTACGTATTCTGTACATTGCACATTATTCTGAAGATAGTTGCTGCCTTCGAGCTGCTGATCTGGATATATATTTTACAAGAAAGGTGCGCCGATATTTTAATTTGCTGCTGCTGATTATTCTGCTAGTTATCTGTGTAATTATCTCTTCTTAATACCATGTCCAACAAAGCCTTCAACTGGATGTCTCTTCCATTTTCTTAAAGAAATAGTTTAATTGTGTTTTCATGTCTTAGTAAATCCTTTTGTCTATGCAGCTTCCCATACACGCAGAGATCTCTCTTGGTTTTAAATAAAATGTGAGATTGCTGTAATAAAAAAAAACTGATTGACAGAAATGTTTGTTTAAAAGCACCTGCAGAATGAATTTAAACTAATGGAAGTAAAGCAATAAAACAAAAAAATGGCACTGCATTCACTGAGTTGTTTCAAAGGTATCTTAGAGGTAAAAGGCCCAACCTATATAACTATGTACAGGCATACCCCGCATTAACGTACGCAATGGGTCCAGAGCATGTATGTAAAGCGAAAATGTACTTAAAGTGAAGCACTACCTTTTCCCCACTTATTGATGCATGTACTGTACTGCAATCGTCATATACGTGCATAACTGATGTAAATAACACATTTTTAACAGGCTCTATAGTCTCCCCACTTGCACACAGCTTCGGTATAGGTAGGGAGCCGGTATTGCTGTTCAGGACGTGCTGACAGGCGCATGCGCGAGCTGCTGTTTGCTTATTGGGCGATATGTCCTTACTCGCGAGTGTACTTAAAGTGAGTGTCCTTAAACCGGGGTATGCCTGTAATAGGCATTGCTGTATTGAAAGAATACTGCTGCACAATGCACAAAATGCAAAACTTTGTACACAAATATTGGATGTTAAAATCATCATTAATGAGATGTGGAAACATACAAGTGAAAGAAGATGCTGTAAGTATCACACCAACAGTGTAGAAGAATAACCTTTGCATTTAAAAACATTTCAGTCTTACAGTATAAAGATGGACCTTTCATTGATGCATCTCAGGACTCAGGAGTACCATTTCACACACATTCTCTCATTGTTCTTTTTATTGATTTTCCAAACATTGCTGGTAAACATGACAGATTTCAACACATCTTAACAATTTTCCATGTTTATATTATACTTAAAAGAAAGTAAAAAGGTATAAATCAGATACTCAAGCGTCACTCAAAAATACAAAAATACACATTGACACATATTACAGATGTCAGGCTCGGATATACTGATCTTCTATCCTGATAACCCTTTAACCTTTTTCCTTTCTTTCTTTAATCCCTCTGTTTACCTCATTTATGACCTTGTGCAATTTGCCACAAGAGACTCCAGGATGTGTGCGCGAAAACCTGATATATTTGGACTTTTTCACTCTGTGGTAGGGAGTCAATAATCGGTTCCCAGTTTGTAAAAAAAATAAATCTGTTTTTTGTTTCTTATTGGTCGCCGTTTCCGTTTTATCTAAGGTCATTAGCTGAGTGAGATATGTTTAAATCGTTTCCAAGTTTGTAGGGTCACATTTCACCCATTGCACCATTATAGACGTTCTAGCTGCCAAGAGAATAATTTCCTCAATATTTGGGATTGCTGAGTCCACATTAAATTCTTCCCACCCCTCCATGTTCTCAAACAATACTGGGAGAGGTTCCTTCACAGTTACCACTTTTGTCATGTCATGTATATATTAGAACCTGTTCCAAAAAATCAGATATACATATGCATTCCCATAGGCAGTGTTTTAGATCCGCTTTAATAAGCAGAGATTTCAGGCATTGTTGTCTTTTGTTTATATTGGATATCAAACGCATAACATACGTAGTAATTTTAATTGTAATTCCCTCCATGTCTCTATTATTATTTTTCTGGTTCTACCCAATCCTACCAGCAAAGAGCCAATCTCTGTAATTTCTGAGAAGTCCTTGTTCCACTTGGCTGCCACTTTTTGCAATTGCTTGCCATGGTCTTTATCTCGGCTCCAATCATATAATTCAGAGATCGAACATGTAATATTACTTGCAGTCCTAAATTAGCAAACATGTTGTTCTCTAATATCTCTTTCTTATAGTTATTTAGGCTCTTAAAGTAATGTATGATCTGCATGTAGGGGAAGTAGTGAGATTGTGGGAATCCCTTCTTAACCCCGAGCTCTTCAAATGACATAAAGCGTTCCCGTTCTGTATCTACCAGCTGCCCTATATTTTCTATTCCCTTGGTTTCCCACGTCTTAAACATAATTTGAAACTGACCTGGTTCAAATTTCATGCTGCCTTGTATAGGTAGAAAGATATTTTGTTGGACATGCCCCACTTTGTTCTCATGGTCTTCCACGTGGCCCATGTATCTTTAATCAGTGGATTCCCTCTAATTACAGTACATGCACACATATTCTAAGAAGGAAATGCACAGAAAAAAGGCTACACAACAAAGTTTAAGTAAATGTAAGTAACCAAATATAAAACGATGAACATAATGATATGGCTTGTTGTCTGGTAAATTGCTATACGACTGTTGAGATTATTATTATTTACTTTATGGAACAATACGTTCACCACACACAAAAAATGGATTGGTCGAGTTTCAATGACAGTATATTTTGACGTTGTGAAAGTCACTTTTTCTCTGTACCTCTGGCATCAGCTACTGTAGTGCCGACGAGTATTCTAAAACAAATCTGGGGCAATCACCAACAAGACCCAGATACATGCTGGGTACTTTAAATGCTGCAACATTTCAGTGACATTTCTGCAGACAGACTAATGGCCCATCGGATCAAACTGAATGGGACTGCCAGGGACCCCTGCTGTGTTAATCCGATGGGCCATTAGTCTCTGCAGAAATGTCACTGAAATGCTGCAGCATGTACCCAGCATGTACCTGGGTCTTGTTGGTGACAGACCCAGATTTTCCAAGGCAAGTTTAAGGTAAGTTTTAGAATACTCGTCGGCGCACCTGTAGATCATAAAACCTTAGGGCAGGGACTAATTCTGCCGGTAAATTCTTCTAAACCCATACAGTGAAAACACTTTATTAGAATAAATTCTGCCTATTATAAATCTAGTTCAAGAAACCCTAAAAATGTATTTACACTTTAATCTTAACATTACTCGTAATAGAAACGACCATTAAGTTATTTATTGGCAGTTTATACCCAAGATAGGTTAAAGGGTTGACTTTTATTCATTTACATATATTTAAAAGGGTTAATACTTTCAAACTCTACAGCCTGATATCTGGGTTTGACATAAGAAGTGTTTAATGGCATCTCATTCTTCAGTTGAGTGAACAAACCACTTGACCTTCAATCTTCTGGTTTATATAACACCTGAAGCGCCTAATGCTACTAAAACCTTATTATGATTGGAGGACGTTATTGCTTTTATAATCTCCTACTGGGTATATACTGTATGTTTAAAAATGATCACACGTATTGCTGAATGTCTGCTTAATAAATGAAAAGATAACCCACTTATCAAGTAACTGGGCAAGGAAAAGACTGCACACAGCACCGTTTTTGCAAAGGGCAAAATATGCATGTTTAAAAAGAAAATCGTAGCACAATACACAAAGCGGTTTATTATACACAGTAGGAGTTTTAACCATACACCTTTCACACAAAGTTTTAATTAAGAGCACAATCCATTCATGGCAAGCTTTAACCCTTTTACTGTAGGGAATGTCTGTGGCCACATACATAGCCCCCCAGTAATCAAAGTATGATCCACGCTATCGAGACTGAATTGGCGATACCTGACATTAAAGTGAATGGCAGATAGCGCCGATGTGAGCACAATAGCATGGATTGCGCTTTGATTACTCCCAGCCATTGTGCCCCATGCATTGCAGCTTCACGGGTCACATGAACACAACGATCAAATGGCTCTGCCCTGAATAACACGAGGACTGGAATAGTAAGTCACTCCTTCAGTCCTAATTGCAGTAAAGAGCCCTAAACACAGAAAATAATACATGATGTACAGTGCTGGCCCCTTGTATCATTCCCATGATATTTTAATGCCACCATAAGGGCCTTATTCAATATAGTCTGAAGCAGCTGATCTCACGGCCAAAAGCAGCTGATTTTGTCGGCCAAAAACTCTCATTGAAATCAGTGGACGTTTTCAGCCAATAGTGTCCTGAACAGCAGCTTCGTACTATAATAAACTACCTGCTAAAGGTTAAAGAAATGCTTGTGTGGCATTAGTATAAGAACCTTTTTACAACACATTAGAAATAATAGCATTGGCTCACATAGAACATTCGAGCCAGTCACTTGAATCGGCCATAAGTTACATTATGGCATATCACGACTAATAAATATGGCCCGTGGTGCTTTTTAAAACTATATGAAGCACTGAGAAGCTGCCCATTAAACGACAGTATGTCACCTGTGGGCAAAGAATGACACACCTTTAAAGGTGCATTCTAAGCTGAGTGAGTACCTTCTTTTTAATATGGGTGGGGAGCACATGGTCCCCAGAGATTAAAGTTACATGGTTCATCCCCGGGGATCCACTGGTTTCCAAGGTCCTTACCAGGGCAGGTGGCACCAGTTCTTCCTGGTTGTTCAAATCAACTGCGTCACGTGGGGCAGTGACGCGGCAAATGTATACCTCCATTTTGTTTCCCCTGTATGGGAAGTACTGGCGGCACCTTTCCCAGTAAGTATGTCGGAAAACAGAGTGTTTTCGGCTGCAGGTAACACGGCCCAGCTCTGGAGACCCCCTGCTTCCTGCCTATGTTAAAATGAAAGGGTTAGGATTCTGTTAGGGGAACTGCTCCTTTAATAACATTATCGTTGAATCGAGAATTTATAATAAGAAATGTAGCTCCGTGTTCCACTTTATACACTATGATTTGCAATCCGAATAGTTTTAACTCTTCCACATAAATCTCTATCATCTCATAGTAAACCCTTCTTTATCTTTGCTTTGCAATTATTTTACCTGGAGTTTTAAATACCTTGTTTACTTTGCCATTACAGACATTTACTGAAATCAGCATTTAAAGGACACAATTATTGGTGTACCTTTGCCTGATTACTAATAACGCAATAATAATACTAACAGAACCGTAGCTGTAAGTGGAAATAACCCTTCTTTCTCATTGTTATTATCTAAAGACTATAACAGCTCCCGCGGGGACTATAACCTATGCAATAGATTAAAAGCTAGTTAAATGCTTTTTTTCAGCTTGGCAGAACACCAAACTCTTAGGCTCTGTTATCTCTAAAATATAGCACACTTCGAAGAAGCACGTGACAACCTAAGTGTGCATGTGCAAAGTGATTTAGGAAGTGTACAATCAGAACAATATTAAGTGTATATAGTTGTAAATCCTTGATCTACAGGGGGTAATTTAAAGGGCTGAGGGATATCAGATCACATATTTGTCAATATCGTCAGCTCACTGTATGCATTAAAGTAGCAGATTCTTCAGCGTCCTCTAAATCAGGGGTGGCCAACCCCAGTCCTCAAGGGCCACCAACAGGTCAGGTTTTACGGATATCCCTGCTTCAGCACAGGTGACTCAATCAGTGGCTCAGTCATTGACTGCACCACCGGTACTGAAGCAGGGATATCCTTAAAACCTGACCTGTTGGTGGCACTTCAGGACTGGTCTATATTCCTGCTCTAAATTCTTATGACTGGCTATATTTGCTGCTGTGAGGGGATAGACTTGGTGGAGGAGTATAATGTATCTATGTCATAGTATTGTCTTTTATCTATGAATAATAGTCGCATATTTCATGAAACATTTGGCTACTAAACATACATTTCTGTCGAAAATATTGTAAATGTATACTTGTATAAAATGGTGTTAGATGTTAGATGTCAGTATTTTTAAGAACGTTATTTTCCATATCTTTTTCTGCACAATGATTTTTTTTAGCAAAACATTTCTGCATTAGCAAATGGTATAGCCACAGGAATGGGTTAAAAAGATTCACAGACGCTGGAAGTAGCGTCTAGATGCTGGACCTCCACCTCCCCTGCTGGTGTGTGCCTCCTACCATGCGGGGGCCAGAAGACCGGAGGCTCCACTGAGGTAAGGTGTTGGGCAGGGGGGTTATTGTGGGGTAGAGGGTTGATCTGGGTTAAGGGACTGATGTGGGGCTATTGTGTGGGAGGTGGGTGTGGCGGAAGGGGTTAACCAGGCCAATAATAAAGATAACAAAAGAGGGAATATAATGCTCACTAAATCAAATAATGTGATAGTAGTATGATGGTGCCTGACCCGTCAAGGTTGTTATTGAGTTGCACATACAGTGATCATATCTATTAGCTTAAATATTATATTTAGTAGCTGTACACTGATTTGGGCTATTTATCAATACAGGTGCTCGGTACGCTACGCCACATGACGCACAATACACATACACAGGGCAAGCACCTTTGAGCTTTCACAGCTAAGTAACCCACTCCCTAATTAAGGCCAATTTGGTATCACTGCTTTTTGCTAAACACTATTAGGCACTAGCATATCTCACTATATACCCTGGCCATCTATCATCTCCTCATTCCCTCTCGCCAAAGTACATTATATGTAGTTAATATAATCACTTTATGTTAAGAACTTATTTTATTCTATTCATCAATTAAATGTTAAGTTTTAATGCCTAGGAGTGCACTTCCAAATGAGCTTCTAGTTGCTAAGTGGTGGCAACAAATATGCCTTCACTTTCCAGCTGTTGTTAATTCCAATAATAAAGATATTATGCCCGGCTGGTTAACCCAAAACTCTGTTGGGAGTGAAGGGGTTAAAATATATTATCCCCATAATACCATGTTTTCCCCATACACTCGCGTTATTGTCCCTGTTTTGCAGCTCAGAAGCTAGCTGCAGTTAAAATGAATGAATGAAAATGTGCCCATGGGGAATTGTGAGTGTCAGCTCTTCAACCCAATTGTGGTATATAACTGTTGGTATAATAAAGATGTACGTGGTTTTACTGTTCCAGGAGTGCCAGCCAGTGGGGATGTGCAGGACATGAGTATCAGGGGTGATTTTACGGTAAAATGTTGTCAGGGTGTGTTTGGGTAGACGGGGGCCACTGTTGTGGGTTACCCCAAAACATGTACTCAGGAATCCCCCCAGATTCCTGAGGACATGAGAAACACAGATCAATGGACAAAATGCCCCCTAGAACGCAGTTTGCAGCTAACAGCCAAATCCCCCTGCTTCAGCACAAACCAGGGCAGTAAAACTGGGCAGAGAGCTGGGTTACATTCCAGGTCCCGGGACATGCCCGAACCCCAGGACCCAGTGAGCGGTTCCGTAACTCTCTCACCAGGGATAAGGTGGAGAGAGTTGTAGGGGTTTAATTTTGAGTAAAGTGTAGTGTCAGCTCCGCAGCCAACTGCTGGCTGCTGTCCTGCGAATGTGTATAAGACTGAGGTTTGTTTTATTAAAAATGGGGACAAGGGGTATATTGATATTTAAATAAGACCCTGCCCATTACTACTGAGCTGGTCTTATACCAATGCCTATATCATTTCCAGGGTTCTCCAAAGAGGGAGGTACCAGTTGTGTGGGATTGTTATGTGCTGTTGTACTGAAATGTATTGATACTTTAAATGCCTTTTGGAGTAGGTTTAATTACAGGGTTGTTGGTACAGTATATTGATATTGCATATACTGTATTCCTCAGCGAGGGCATGAGAGTTTTCACTAAGGGGAGGATATAGCCTAGCCTCCAGCCGCTATCCTTCTGTTGGGCTCTCTCCTGTTAGGTACAGGCAATGTGAAGGGTACATTCTCTCATGAAGGCCTAGCTTGCTATTGCAGCCTAGATGCATTGTCCAGGGGCGGGTCTAGCAATAACCAGAGTGTCATCCTGGGGAGGATACAGGCTGGGTCACATGCCATTAATCTGATGCCTGTCACTATCAGACCTGCCCTGTTATGGGGCAGGGTTACAAGCCCATTCCCTGGGGTATATACTGACACTCTCCCAGAAGTCAGGGCTCTCTTGCCTCCCCCTGTGGAGTGGGTAATATCTAGCCTTTATCCCAGAAGGGGGTAAAGGAGGAGTGAGGAAGCTGTGAGTTCTGTCTGTGTGACAATAAAAATTCATGGAACCATGCATCTGTGTGGATCAATGTCTGGGTCACAAAGGAGTTGCCAGCATGGACCATCCTGGTCATCTCAGGATCATCTCTAGCTGGAGGCACTGTAACCAGAGATGAACCACCCTGAAAACATGTCCTGATATCTCCCCACACCACCGCGGAGCACTCAGAGCCTCCTGTTCCAGCCAAACAGGTATGCACCGCACCAGCAACATCAGGTAGCCGGATGATCTCACTTAGGATTGGGGAACAGGTGCTTCATACACACACCTATACATATACATATATACAAATATATATATATGTATTTACTTTATTGGACAATACATTAATCACACAAGAAAAATGGAAAAATAGAGTGGTCCAATTTCAATGAGGTCTTGAAGTTGTTACTGATATAACACCCCTCTTAGATGAATTCTGATTTACGCATTCCCAATCAATCTTTTTTTTAACTAAACACTTTGCCTCTGTGACAGAGGACAGGCCAACCATTAGTTGGTGTGTCTTATCTGACACATCAATGTTTTGTGACATTTATGACTAGGAGAGAGAGAATGATTTTAAGGAAGTACCTTGTACTGTAACTTTCTGATGAAGATGTTATGTTATCTAAGATTTATAACACAGGCACCCTATCATATGTAACATAATTACAGCCATGTATTTCTGCTCAGGACAAATGTATATCTTATGTTATTGTGAATTATCCTCATACATTTGTGGAACTGTAGTCATAGTCAATGTCATCCTTAACCATCACCTTTTTGAGATCTGCTGGTCAAGAATTGACAACATCGCTTTGAAAACTGGCCTGGCCGAAAAGTAACACCTGTCTGCAGTCACTTCATTGTAAACATGCTCCTCCCTTTTTGTTTTATCATGTTGTTGCCCTTAAAAAAACAAAAAGGCCTGCCCCCATGACCATCTGGTAACCCTTGTTAAAAAGAAAAACGTGTTTATTTTCTTTTAAAAAGAAATCCCTTGGTTGCTGTATTGCTCACACAATTTAACCCATTCATCACTATCGTTACCACGAACAATATTATTTTTTGCAATAGCGGCTCCATTGACGTCAATGGAATCTCCCTGACAAAAATCAGTCGTTTGCCATTCATAATAGCAGTTTTTCTCACTGATTTCAGTCCTGCTAATAGGACCCAACATTCCAATATCCTGAATGAGATTGGATTCTCCTGTTGTATTTCACTTCTCTTCCTTCCTTCATTCATTCCTCCCTCTCTTTCCTTCTTTATTACACACTTTTTCTCTGATGTCCCTTTAGAGAACCGGGATTTTTTGAGCCCCCATATTCACTCTTGTTTCTTTAAGTATTGCCTCAGCTTTCTGCTCTGTGTCTGTTTTTTTGGAGTCAGCAGTGGTCACTGTGGATACAGTATTTATCAGTGATCGAGGAAATTTCATCACCATCTATTGTCTTGAAAGAAAAAATGCTTGACGTGTTGACAGCAGTGTCTTTTTAACCCGAGATCCATTTACCCTTATCTGTCTCACTGTGCTGCTGTACTCTGACTGAACAAGTCCCAAATCAATGATTCATTTATTTTCTGGTTCACTGTGTCCTTTCCCTTGCTCAAATTCATTTACTATCTTGAGCTGGTGACTTCCGCTGCTTAGTTCTTGTAATGTATTAGAATACTTACTGACCTCTGTCATCTGCAAGTCAAGAAGATCTATACAAATAGCGAGGCATTGAGGTTAAGGAAAAAGAAAAACAATCTTTGTGCTGTAAAACTAAACGGCTTTCAAGTCAAGTTACTGAAGAGCTTTAAAAAAAAATGTGCGAGTACTAGTTCCCGCTAATTGAGCATTTATACGCATATTTCAAGAACTTCTATTGTACAGGAGCACCTCTTGGAAATGTAGTCACTATAGGTGTCATTTATAAAAATCCTCATGGAAGCAAAAAGGGGACGTGGGGGGAGGAACACTGCATTGTATTTACCATTATCAAAAAAGAAAATCCAGTTGGTGTTAATATTGTTTGCCCCAACAATTTTGCTAAACAACTCCCTAAATGCCTATATATGTATTTGGGGGGAATGACCAGAATTCATCATTTTGTAAGAACTTTACTGCTCAACATTATTGTCTTATTGTTGAATTTTTATTATTGGTTAATTACACTGTAGCTTTTGTACCCTAATTAGCTTTTAATGAAAGTAGTTTATTAGTCTGTTATGCTTTTGGGATCTCCTTTTGTCTAAATGAGTCAAATAATGAAATACCATATCTTTAATTATGTCACAAAAATTGGCAAAATATTTTAACATGGAGTATTTTACGTTATTTTAATACCAATTCTGCTAAGTAGGCTTGCTCCTTTGAAAGCCTTTTGATTGCACATTTTTCATTCTCCAATTTTACATACAGTAATATGGGGTTATTTACTGTATCACAGTCACACAGTTGCAAAACTGCAGTAGAAAAACTAGAGACAATGAACTCCATTAAAACAATGAGATCTGAAAAACCTGGTGTAATTTTTTTGCCCAAATCTGTAACCAGAGAATTTGATTAATAGACTCTGATGTCAAATATCCAAAACATACAGGATGTATCTAACATGTAAGAGAAAAAAGATGGAAAAAGTGTGGGTGGGGAGTAAAGAAGAAAGGCAGGAGGGGGGAGGGGGAAGTAAGATTTAGTAAAAGCAAAAAAGTGTTTTTCAATCATACAGTATCAATAAAAATGAAGAGCAGTGGGAACTGTTCAGATAAAGATCTTGTTAATTGTGGTCCTGTTTGGTGCATTTACTGCTTGCTCTGCACTTGTTTATCAATTTGGTGTTGTACAGAATGCTAACAGTGTGTTGAACTAAAATGCCACCTCATACATAGAATGATCAATCTCTCTGACTTTACCGGAAAACATGTTTCACCAGGGGGTCACCAATATGCTTTTATTACCTCACTGTCAGGGATTATGCCATTACCAGAGTGATAAAGTGTTCTATAGAGGATCTCTTTTAATTTTATTTTTTATGTGATCATGGGAGCCCATAACCAATAAATTTAGTTCAATGCAGTCTCGCTATGAACTAATTCTGTGTAAATCCTCTAGGGTAACCCAGACGCAAACACTTCAAAGGCTTTTTACAGGATATTGAAAATGATATTCACCCTGGGACAGAGGTTTAAGTACTGATCTGCTACTGTTTTCTTTACGATTAGAGTTACAACACAGCTAAATGTCATTTAGTCAAAACACTGTGTTCCAAAGGATTTGTAAAACTGGTTGACTGTTTGCCTTTAATAAATTCACTCTGCGCTGTCGAACACATTCTGTTATTTTCACAAAAACAAGAGGAGGTTGTTTGATACCATTGTAGAACAATATTACTAATTACACCTCCAAAAGGAATTAACGTTATCACAGTCCTATACTTGCTAATTTCTCTCTAAAATAGCAACGTCAAATGAGATTTAAAGAAGAAATCCATTGTACATTGTTTCATGGGCGGAACCAGAAATTCATATTGGGGGGGCGGGGTGCAAAGTTTTTTCGGGGGGTTAAATGCCTACATTACAATCTGGCCGAGCATGCAGGCGACTGTGTCCAGGCATTTCACTTCCCTGCCAGCCCTCGTCCCAGGACGTCATGTGACAGTGCGTTATCATAGCAACACGTCGTTATGATGATGCAGAGTCACCTGACGTCGTGACGCCAGTGGAGAAGGGCTGCTCTCTTAGAGTGCTCTCTCCCCTGGCAATCAGTTTCATTGCTGGGGGGAAGAGCACGAGGCCTCTTTAATTTGTGTACCCTTGCACCCACCTCCCCTGGTTACACCACTGCATTGTTTTTATTTTGGATCTAAAAGTGTACTGTAGTTTTAAGACTTTAAACGCCAGTGAAGGAGTTAATAGTATACCTCTGTTCCCAATTCCACACATCTCTTCTAGCCCATTCAGCTCTAAGTTATATCAGTACTTTTAATAATAAAGGTTTTAACAAATATTGGATGTTGTGAGCTTTAAAAATAAATCAAGGTTAGAAAAGGTTGTTAAAGAAAAACTTTCAACCGCCTTGAAGCCATAAGAAAACCTCAAATATATTTTTTTGATTCTAATCGGATCCCACATTACTATCTTCTGAAGTCTGGCACTGCATAAATCCCTTAGCTTCAGATCTCCCAGAGTGACATCAAGCAAAATAAGAACCCTTAAAAGAACAGGGAAAAAAACACTGTTTCTACAAAAAGTGACATTTTTGTGAGATGTAAAGGAGTGTAGAAAAATGACCTAAAACCACTTTTTTTTCTACTGTCAGTTAATATTAATATGATGAACCAACCTCCTTTATGTATATCTCAGAATGCTGTAGAGAAAGACTTGCTATTTAAAGGTACTGTACCAAGGAACATGATGTAAACAATATTCTTTTAGAAACGTGATCATCGACAGTTTCAAATATTGTGGCCACGTGTGTGCTCACTTCAACAAAATACTGTATTGTTGTCACCTTTCAACATGTTTTCTTATATTGTGAAAGGATTCATCTCTTTGGTTTTTATACTGTCTCAGTGGAAGTAATGTATTGTTGCCTGCTGAATATCATACTTAATAAAAGACTTCTAGGGAGATGTTAAAACAAACAAGATCAGTGCACTGGATATATATATATATATATATATATTATTTTTTTTAGCAATAATCTAATAACCCAATTATTATTATTTTTTATTTTACTTTTTAGGGCCAGAGCTTTGTTCATCAAATGATCAGATCTGTGGCAGTTTTGGAACATGTGGGCCCTTATTTACAATGCAGTCTTCTGCCATGAGACACCTACCAGCACTGGTAGACATCTTATACCCATTAACTTAAATGGGCTGTAACATGCCTTCCAGCACCGAAAGGTGCCTTATTGCAGAAGACTACTTAGTAAATAAGGCTCATAGTATTCATTATTTTGTCCCTTTAGTGAACAAAGCCAAATTACAGTCAATTGCTTCAAGGCCTTTACCTTGAACTCTCCAAAAGCCATAACACCTCCAAATATCACTCACTGGCATAAGCAAGCAAAATAGTGACAAAATACTTTGGTACCCTGATGCCTTCAGATGTATTTTCAAAATTATATCCTAGTTTAAACGTAATACCACAGCACTTATTTGTGGAGCCGGATAAAGGTGTCGCCCGTTTTCCATTCCTCACAGCAGGAGATTGACGCAGGAAACAGGCCTCAGCTATCCTTGTCTGCATGGAAAACAGCTTGCAGACAAACATGGAGCTTTTTCCTCCACATCACTTGGGAAGGTAAGTTGGGTTACATCTGTGCATACATGGTTCTAAACCAGGGGTGGCCAACTCCAGTCCTCAAGGGCCACCTACAGGTCAGGTTTTCAGGATATTCCTGCTTCAGCACAGGTGGTTCAATCACCTGTCCTGAAGCAGGGCTATCCTTAAAACTTGAGGACTGGAGTTGGCTACCCCTGCTCTAAACAGAATCAGTTTTAGGAAAAAAGTATTTTGTATTTTTTCGGTCATAAATATGGCGCTATTTTTTGCATCAGTATGGCACTGTTGAAATTGAACACTAATAATTCCAGATTATTCCCATATTATTCAACAAATGAATGCCATGCCAAACATGGTAAAATAATAAGGGCACACAGTGATAAAGTAACTTGTCCAAAGATGCACAGAATGAAAGTACAGTAAGTTACTGAGGCTACAATCAAACTCACAAGCCTACATTCGTTCAAGACCAAAACTCAATCACTACACCAGGTCTCTTGCATTGGAGCTATGGATAGTAGGCTATAGATACTGTGGGGCCGATTCACTAAGCTACGTTAACTAGCGCTAAAATGGGTTCTATCGCTCGGACGCAAAAGGCTGAAGCCATAAGCGCTATTCACTAAGGCTGTTTGGAGCGTTTACGGCCAGCCTTGGCCAAAAGGGCCATAGCACACGATCACCTTTCCCCCCTCCTGTTATCGTGCTAAAAGTTATTTAGCACGATAACTATTATAAACAAAGCAGCCTGTAAGAAATGCATGGAGACGCTACGTCTCAATGCACGGTTCTTACAGGCGATCGTGCAGGCCAAATATGATTTTGAATACTAGTGTATATGAGCAGGGGGTCTTCTGAGCTAAACCGCATTGGTTTCAGGTCCGAGAACCCCCTACTTCAAGAGTTACAGGCCTCTTTATGGGGTGCTGGTATCCCCTGCAGAATTTAAATGTCCCAGTCACGTGACGCGTGAGCTTTAAAAGTGCAGGGGATACCGGCACCCCATAAAGGGGCCTGTAACTCCTGAAGAAGGGGGTTCTCGGACCTGAAACCAATGCGGTTCAGCTCAGGAGACCCCCTGCACATCTACACTAGTATTAAAACACACATAACAATAAATAATAATTCATTACCATAGCGGCTATCCGCTATGGTAATGAAGCTGCTTTAATGTACATTGTATTAATAGTGTGCGGGAGCAGGGTGTCCCCTGAGCTGAACCGCATTGATTAATGGCTCAGAGACCCCCTGCTTCCCGAATTACAGGCCCCGGTATGGGGCATCGGTGCCAGTGTCGGCGCCATCTTTATAGCGTCCAAGACACGACGTGGGCTCAATAAAGATGGCGTCCACACTGGCACCGAGGCCCCAAACCGGGGCCTGTAACTCGGGAAGCAGGGGGTCTCTGAGCCATTAATCAATGCGGTTCAGCTCAGGGGACCCCCTGCTCCCGCACACTATTAATAAAAATACATTAAAGCAGCTTCATTACCTTAGCGGCTATCCGCTAAGGCAATGAAGGGGTTAAGGCTTAATAGCATGTTTATTGGGGACAATTGCCCCCAATAAACATAGCCCCCAGCCCCCTAACACATACTATACAATTGCCGCCAATAAACAATTGCCCCCAATAAACATCCCCCCCGCCCCCTAACACATACTATACATTAATGGGCAAAATTACTATTATACACATATGGATAATAATGCATTTGCCCATTAAATATACATTAATCACATTAAATACATTTTGTAGTCACCCTTGTCTGGCACCCACAAGGAAGGACACCCGCATCTTCCTCCACGTCCATACACTGTGGTGCTGAAAAACATACACAATAAGAAAAAGTGCCAAACTAATGTCCCCTAACCCCTTCATGACCTTAGCGGTTATTAACCGCTACAGTCATTAAGGGGTTAAGCCATCCTGACCCGATACCCACCCTTCACCCATTTATTTGTACAGTGGCTTCATCATGTATATATAATATATATATATATATTAGAATATATATATTAGAATATATATATATATATATATACCCTATTTCCTCGATTCTAAGACGCACCTTTTTTCTGATTTTCACATGTCTAAAATCGGGGTGCGTCTTAGAATCGATGTATTAAAAAATGTAAGTTAAAAAAGTGTCTACAGTACTAACCCACTCTTTTCACTTACCCTATTTCAGGAGAGGTCCCATCTCAGCAGAGGACAAATCGGGCGATGGCGGCATGAGAGGTCCCACGTCTGCAGATGGTTGAAGATGGTCACCGGGCGGGAGTGCGGCTGCAAGCCAGGTCCCAAGTCTGCAGCTGAATGAAGATAAGAAGACAGCAGGCGGGCATGCGGTGACGGCAGGAGATCATAATAGCAGGAGAGCTGAGTAGGAGCAGAGCGGCATACGGGAACGGCTTGGGAGGTGCACACTGTAACACCGGACGTTGACCGGTGTCTGACTTCCGGTTACAGTGTGCTCCTACCCACCCGTTCCCCTATGCCGCTCTGCTCCTGCTCAGCTCTCCTGCCATAATGATCTCCTGCCACTACCACCGCATGCCCGCTCGCTGTCATCTTATCTTCATTCACCTGCAGACTTGGGACCTATCCTGCCACTGCACACCTGCCACACTTCCGCCGCATTCCCACCCACTGTCCATCTTCAACCATCTGCAGACATGGGACCTCTCCTGCCGCCACCCGCTTCATCCTCCGCTGACATGGGACCCCTCCTGAAACATGGTAAGTGAAAAAGTAATTTTCCTCAATTGTAAGGGCCAAATCGATGGTGCGTCTTACAATCGATGGCGTCTTGCAATCGAGGAAATACGGTATATATATATTAGAATATATATATTAGAATATATATATATATTAGAATATATATATATATGTTTACTGTATATGCATGATTAACCAATATACAAATAAATACTGTACATGGCCAAATACAAATCTCTCCCAATATCAAACAGCACCAAGCTCAATCAATATCTAATAAATCCAAATACAAACACTCAATTTGACAATGTGTACATGATACAATTAATCTTTGCATCATATATACTATGTCAAACAATGCTCCAAATCAAATAGACTAATCCAAACAAGATACAAATACAATCATTAAAGAAAAACAAAGCATCAACACAATTAATTTACCATCAATTAATCCAATCACCAATCAATTACAATCCAATTCAATTACACACTTCAAATCCTACAATCAAACCATTGTGAAAATTAAGTAACCATCAAACAAAATCAATCTTCCAAAAATGAGCCAATCAAATAATCTATAGCAACCAGCCTTTAACTAAACATTTGCAAAAATAAATGTACATGAGCAACACATTTTTACACAAAGCAGCAAATTTCAATTCCAAAAAACATCCAAACAAGGCAAGCCAACAAGTTTTTATTATACCTGTATGTATGTCCATCTATAGTTTACAGACATAAATACAGGTGCAATAAAAGAGCATTAAAAACAATTGAATCACATTAAAAATGAACATACAATACAACCACTGATTTCTCCTGTACGTATGTATACCCATAGTGACATACATACATTCAGGCCAAATAAATGGATATAAAAAAAAAATGGACGTCAGGAAAAAAAATGCCAAAAAACCTGTAAAAAATAAATAAAATACATTTTATGTTTTTACTTACCATTAGATGAACCAGTCACAGCAATCAAGGGGAACCGGAAGCACTGGAGCAGCTAATCCAACAACAGAAACCAGGTAACCATAAAATCAAAAATCCATTACAATCCACAAGTGTCTTTATCTTCTTTTTTCTATTTGTAATCCATAGTGGGGTCTTCTCCGTCTTCTTCTGTCTTCTTCTGTCTTCTTCTGTCTTCTTCCGGGGTCTTCTTATCTTCATCCGCCATGCCCTGGTCTTCTTTCTTCATAGGAAGTCTTTCCTCCTCGGCGTCTAGCCTGAAAATGAGACGACATAGGCTTTTAAAGGCCTATGACATCACATTTTCGTCATATGGTTCTCACAGTCCTGATTGGGCCGTGAAAACCATGTGTTTTGGCCAACAAAAAAAAAATGATGACGTAATTTAATGACAATGAAAGCACAGCCAATCAGAATGGCACAGCCAATCAGAATACATCCCAACTCTGATTGGCTCAAGTACCATGTTACAGGCTTTCAATAACGTCACATCCGTTCTCCCCAAAGCCTCTGTCACATGGTATACTAGAGCCCATCAGAGTTGGGATGGAGTTCCCACGCTCTGATTGGCTACCGTACCATGTGAGGCCGGACATCTTTCTTTTCATGATGTCATCTTAAAGGCAATTGAAGCACAGCCAATTCTGATTGGCTGTGCTTTCATTGCCTTTAAATGACGTCATCATTTTATTTTTTGTCGGCCAAAACACATGGTTTTCACGGCCCAATCAGGACCGGAAGAACCATATGACGAAAATGTGACGTCATAGGCCTTTAAAAGCCTATGTCGTCTCATTTTCAGGCTTGACGCCGAGGAGGAAAGACCTCCTATGAAGAAAGAAGACCAGGGTGTGGCGGATGAAGATAAGAAGACCCCGGAAGAAGACAGAAGAAGGCAGAAGAAGACGGAGAAGACCCCCACTATGGATTACAAATAGAAAAAAGAAGATAAAGACACTTGTGGATTGTAATGGTTTTTTTATTGTATGGTTACCTGGTTCCTGTTGTTGGCTTAGCTGTTCCAGTGCTTCCGGTTCCCCTTGGTTGCTGTGAATGGTTCATCTAATGGTAAGTAAAAAAAGAAAATGTATTTAATTTTTATTTTACAGGTTTTTTGGCATTTTTTTCCTGACGTCCATTTTTTTTAATGTCCATTTATTTGGCCTGAATGTATGTATGTCACTATGGGTATATATACATACAGGACAAATCAGTGGTTGTATTGTATGTTGATTTTTAATGTGTTTCAAATGTTTTTAATGCTCTTTTATTGCACCTGTATTTATGTCTGTAAACTATAGATGGACATACATACAGGTATAATAAAAACTTGTTGGCTTGTCTTGTTTGGATGTTTTTTGGAATTGCAATTGGCTGCTTTGTGTTAAAATGTGTTTATAATGTACATGCCATTTTTGAAAATGTTTAGTTAAAGGCTGGTTGCTATAGATTATTTTATTGGCTTATTTTTGGAAGATAGATTTATTTTGATGGTTACTTTGACATAGATTATTGTTCACAATGGTTTGTTTGTTGGATTTGAAGTGTGTAATTGATTTGTATTGTAATTGATTGGTGATTGGATTAATTGATGGTAAATTAATTGTGTTGATGCTTTGTTTTTCTTTAATGATTGTATTTGTATCTTGTTTGGATTAGTCTATTTGATTTGGAGCATTGTTTGACATAGTATATATGATGCAAAGATTATTTGTATCATGTACACATTGTCAAATTGAGTGTTTATATTTGGATTTATTAGATATTGATTGAGCTTGGTGCTGTTTGATATTGGGAGAGATTTGTATTTGACCATGTACAGTATTTATTTGTATATTGGTTAATCATGCATATACAGTATATATATATTCTAATATATATATTATAATATATATATTATAATATCTATATACCGTATTTCCTCGATTGCAAGACGATATATATATATATATACACATGATGAAGCCACTGTACAAATACATGGGTGAAGGGTGGGTATCGGGTCAGGTGGCTTAACCCCTTAATGACTGTAGCGGTTAATAACCGCTAAGGTCATTAAGGGGTTAGGGGACATTAGTTTGGCACTTTTTCTTATTTTGTATATTTTTCAGCACCCCCGTGTATGGACGTGGAGGAAGATGCGGGTGGCCTTCATCGTGGGTGCCGGACAAGGGTGAGTACAAAATGTATTTAATTTATTTATTGTATTAATGTATATTTAATGGGCAAATTCATTATTATCCATATGTGGATAATAGTAATTTTGCACATTAATGTACTGTATGTGTTAGGGGATGGGGGTATTTTTTTAGAGTATTGTTTAATTTTTGGGGGCACACCATTGGTACCGCAGGCCCGTGAATGGCCGCGGGGACCACCGGACGCCCGCGGGGACCCCTGGACACCCCCGCGGGGACCCCCAGACACCTCCGCGGGCCTGTTGTATGGATGGTGTGCCAGCAAAAGGTAAACAATTAACTATTTTCTAAGTCCAGCTCCTTTTGCGCCTGCCTTTTGCTGGCGCATTTGTTTGGCGCGTTTTTTTAAGGCCGATTCACTTAGTGCTGCTCAGTGAATCAGTAGTACTGGCAAAAATCAGCGCAATAGGCTGATCGTGCGCATTTTGCGCCGAGGGCAAAAAAAGCACTTTTAAGACCGATAAAGCGCAGTTATCTCTGCTTAGTGAATCGCAATGCAGCCTTATCGGCTTTAAAGGGTACTTTGCGCTCTTAAAGCCACTTAACGGAGCTTAGTGAATCGGCCCCTGTATGTCGAGATTGATTCGGAGAAGCAGTGATTGTTGAGGCTTATATTTGCCCTCTCATTGACCTTTTAGCTTTGCTCAATAGGTCAAACTGGACGGCAGGTTAATAAGCTAAGTCGGTAAACATACAGTAAGTTCACTTCACCGAATTGACCGATATACAGTTCTGTAGTTACTCAGTTGTTTATGTGGTGTATGGTTAGTTACTTAAATATGTCTCTGACCCTGATAATATATCTATAAAAGGTCCAAATTAGCTAAATATTTGCAAATAATCATGGTAATGCAACAAATGTTATCATCTACTACTACTACTACTAGTAGTAGTAGTAGTAGTAGACCATGTGACTGCGTAATGCTAAAGACCCCAACAGTAAAATAAATTAATGAATGAATAACCAGATACTTGTAGGGGGGACCCCTAAACATAAACTTGATAGAAGACAGGTACTGGGTTGCAGCCCCAGATGGTAAGCTCACTAATAAGTGACGCTGTTGTTAAAAATAACACAGGAAGATTGAGCATTATAACACCCTATAACGTACCAATTGTCTAAATAAAGTCCTGAACAGGAAAACATGTAGCAAGCGATTGACTCACTCTGAGTGCTGCACAGTCCATGCGATCCAAAGGTGAGGGGTCCCCGGGTGTGCTTCCGTCCAAGGGGTAGGCTAGTAGAGAAGGAGAAAACTACTACTACCCTGTACACTTGTTGCCATTTGTTGGTGTATACACTGATTGGAATTTAGCTGTCACTTTATTTGCTCACTGACGGAGTTTAAGACTATGGTTCTGTTAGTGCTGCTATAGAAATAATATATTGATTTGCTACCAAATTACACTCTTAAAACTAGGTCTAATGCATTTTATGTTTCCCCACTAAAACATGTGTACATTCTCCTGTTCTGTTCAAGTTCCAATGTCAAACCTGACAAATAGTGAAATGTCCTAATTAGTGCATTAATTAGCGGCATTATGATTGAAGATACTGTATCCCTCCTGTGAACTCTGTTTAACAAGAGAGAAGCATTCCTTTATTAGATCTATTTGTTGAAACCATTGTAGCAGGCCTTTCACTACACTGTGATTTGAAGATTCACTTTATATACAAGTCTATATTTACTTATTAAATGTGTAACTGCTGTAAAAGTATGTGGTTTTTTTTAAGCTATGTTTAACTAGGTGACACTTTGGGGTTACAAATCAGAGACACAATTTGATAAATACCCAATTTCTTACTTGTATTCTCACTTCCCAATCCTTAACACTATAACCAAACCAATTTAGAAAGCTAACCTTCTTCTTTGAATTGCTTTCAAAGGTAGTGTTTTATATGACTCATGACAGGATTCAATGTTGCTCTGTAGCTGAAAGGTAGCAGTAAATAACAATCCAAGTGACTCTAACCTTCAATGGATCAGTTGAGCCTGGTAGATAAAAATTAATCATTTGAGAGCCATGCATAATACATATATTTGTTTTGTATTTGTTCAGATAGGAAATGATATTCTGCGTCAGCTGATTAGTCTACAGTATATAATTGCCACAGAATATCACGTTTATCTCAGAATCTCACAGATTTTCCATATGATTCAATGACTGAGATAACGCAGAATATCATAGAATATCCCCCCATAACATGCAAGAGGTAGCAATGACCTGGCTACACCTGTAAATACATATATGACTGCCGCATTCTAGGCTACACGTTTTGAAGTGTGTGATCTGGTTTTCTACATTCTAAAACACGCACCCTGAATGAAGCAGGAGCAAATTGAGCTTTTGCTCCACCGAGTGAGAGCAAGTTACTCCTTGACACACATTCCATAATAAGTATTGTTATAATGCATAACGTGGTTATTAACTATTTATTCCTAAAGTTTGTAGAGGTTATGTACTGACAAAACGTGTAAAGAAAAATTGCTCAGACACAGCACACTATGGGCCTCATGCAGTAAGCCCCGATAAGGCTTTTTCGGCATTTTATAGCCGTTTTTTGCCCTCCTGATTCAGTAAGCCCCGATAAGTGGGAATTATCGGCAACTTTTCTTCCGATAAAAATTTTTTCGCCACCCAGCTGCCGATAAGCCACTTATCGGGACTTTTTTTCCCCGCCTGAATTCAGTAAGCCCCGATCAGCTTTTCGGTGCTGATCGGCAGGCCAGATTGGAGATTTTATGGCCAATCCAGCCCGCCAACTAAACTTGGCAACTTGTTGAAGGAGAAGCATCGGCAAGGGCGACACTTAGGAAAAATCAGCCCTTTTTCCTGCCTGTGATTGATGCTGGGGGTCTCCGGAGCTGATACCCGCACCGGAACCCCCCGGCATGCATCCGAGGTAGGAAAAAGGCATTTAAAAGCCACTTCATTACCTTAGCGGCTAACCGCTAAGGCAATGAAGGGGTTAACCCACCGTGCCAGCGTTATTGTGGGTAGCGGGGATGGGTGAGGGGGGTATTTGGCCCTGGGTGTGACTTTAGGACTTGCGGGGGGGATGCGGGGGCACTTAACCCCTTCACGACCGTAGCGGTTAATACCGCTACGGTCCTGAAGGGGTTAAGGCCTCCCGCTACCCACCCGCAAGCCCTAAACTACCACCGTTGGGGCTAATGCCCCCTTCACCCACCCCCACTACCCACAATAATAAAAAAACACACCCCAGCCCCACAATAACGAAATAAATAAATAAATAATTATATATATATATATATATATATATATATATATATACAAAACAACACCTATACCCCCCTAACATACAGTATAGTAATGGGCAGAATGACTATTATCCACAAATGGATAATAGTGCAGTTGTCCATTTAAAATACATACACAACAATAAATACATTAAATACATATAGCACTCACCCATGTCCCACTGCCACGATGAAGGCCATCGTCATCTTCATCTTGCCCATGCCCCATCCGCTTCTGCAAAACAAACACAAGAATTACAACATCCAAATTAATGTCCCCTAACCCCTTAATCACCATAGCGGTTATTAACCGCTACAGTTATTAAGGGGCTAAGCCACCATCACCCACATACCCTCCCCCACAAAGCCCCCCAACCACCCTCACCCAATACCCACAGGGGAGTCCTACCAAATACCCTTGGGCCTAATACCCCCTCCCCCAGCACATACAGTACAATAATGTGCCAAATAACTATTATCCACATAGGGATAATACATTATTTGGCCATTATTAAACACATTCAATACCGTTAAAATGTAAAGAAAATTGTACTAACCTCATCAATAAGAAGTCTCCGTCGCCAGCATCATCCTTGGGGTCCGTTGCCAACATTATAAATAGCCACAACATTTGAATATCATTAACATAACACTGAACCCCTTAATCACCTTATCGGGTACTAACCTGAAAGGTAATTAAGGGGTGAAGCCATCCTGCAATGCCTACAACAGTTATGCATAACATCCTCAGTAAAATAAATACCCATTGCCTAACCAAATTCCATTTAATCATTCAATCTGTAGGCTCACATGCCTCATAAAACATTGCATTTACAGTGTATACATGTAGCATAACATGTAAACTGCATGTACACGCTGCAAATCAATGTTAACAATACAATAATCCCACTCAAATCGCCATACATCACAAGAAGTATATTATTTAATCCAATAAACTCACCATCAATGAATAACCACACATCACTTACATCCCTAAACAATTAAAATACCATCCATACCAATTACACAATGAACTAAAGCTATCCTAACAGAGAACAACTTCAAAACATAGAAAAAAGTACACCAACAATTACAATATACTAAAGCAAGGCTTTCCATATCCTACTGTACGGCCTGGAAGCCCAAAACTTACATCTGTCTAAAAATAAAATACATTTAGCACACATCAATGCATAGCCACAATGATTAACAATACAGAATAAGAAGCTTTAACAACACTATCATTTCTTACCCTGTATATATATCTGTACACATACATACAGACATACATACAGTGGGAAGAAATGATATGCATTATAAAAAATGAAAACATGAAAAAGCAACAAAAAAAACAGTTACATTAAGTACATTTCTTTATTTAACTTACCATTACTTGCCCCCACCGACTCCCGTTGATCAGCTTACTCACGAACCAATCCACGACACGATCCAGGAACAGGAAACCATAAAAGAAAAAACATAACAAATTAAACATTAAAATAATAAAACATGACAATCAAGGGTTGTACTAGTTTTATTCTTAGTGAATCTGTATTAAAATACCTTGTTCCGGGGTCTTCTTGACGTCCGGTGCCACGCCCTGGTCTTCAATCTTCAGGAGGAGGTCCGTCCTCCTCGGCGTCTGCCTTCAAAATGAGACGACATAGGCTTTTAAAGGCCTATGACGTCACATTTGTCGTCATATGGTTCCCACGGCCCTGATTGGGCCGTGAAAACCATGTGTTTTGGCCGATGTAAAAAAATTTGATGACGTCACTTAAAGGCAATGCCAGCACAGCCAATCAGAATGGCTTTGCTGCAATTGCCTTTAAGAAAACGTCATGAAATGACACATGGCCGGACTCACATGGTAAGCCAGCCAATCAGAGCGTGGGAACTCCATCCCTACTCTGATTGGTTCAAGTACCATGTGAGTCCGGCCATGTGTCATTTCATGACGTTTTCTTAAAGGCAATTGCAGCAAAGCCATTCTGATTGGCTGTGCTGGCATTGCCTTTAAGTGACGTCATCAAATTTTTTTACATCGGCCAAAACACATGGTTTTCACGGCCCATTCAGGGCCGTGGGAACCATATGACGACAAATGTGACGTCATAGGCCTTTAAAAGCCTATGTCGTCTCATTTTGAAGGCAGACGCCGAGGAGGACGGACCTCCTCCTGAAGATTGAAGACCAGGGCGTGGCACCGGACGTCAAGAAGACCCCGGAACAAGGTATTTTAATACAGATTCACTAAGAATAAAACTAGTACAACCCTTGATTGTCATGTTTTATTATTTTAATGTTTAATTTGTAATGTTTTTTTCTTTTATGGTTTCCTGTTCCTGGATCGTGTCGTGGATTGTTTCGTGGATGGTGTCGTGGATTGGTTCGTGAGTAAGCTGATCAACGGGAGTCGGTGGGGGCAAGTAATGGTAAGTTAAATAAAGAAATGTACTTAATGTAACTGTTTTTTTTGTTGCTTTTTCATGTTTTCATTTTTTATAATGCATATCATTTCTTCCCACTGTATGTATGTCTGTATGTATGTGTACAGATATATATACAGGGTAAGAAATGATAGTGTTGTTAAAGCTTCTTATTCTGTATTGTTAATCATTGTGGCTATGCATTGATGTGTGCTAAATGTATTTTATTTTTAGACAGATGTAAGTTTTGGGCTTCCAGGCCGTACAGTAGGATATGGAAAGCCTTGCTTTAGTATATTGTAATTGTTGGTGTACTTTTTTCTATGTTTTGAAGTTGTTCTCTGTTAGGATAGCTTTAGTTCATTGTGTAATTGGTATGGATGGTATTTTAATTGTTTAGGGATGTAAGTGATGTGTGGTAATTCATTGATGGTGAGTTTATTGGATTAAATAATATACTTCTTGTGATGTATGGCGATTTGAGTGGGATTATTGTATTGTTAACATTGATTTGCAGCGTGTACATGCAGTTTACATGTTATGCTACATGTATACACTGTAAATGCAATGTTTTATGAGGCATGTGAGCCTACAGATTGAATGATTAAATGGAATTTGGTTAGGCAATGGGTATTTATTTCACTGAGGATGTTATGCATAACTGTTGTAGGCATTGCAGGATGGCTTCACCCCTTAATTACCTTTCAGGTTAGTACCCGATAAGGTGATTAAGGGGTTCAGTGTTATGTTAATGATATTCAAATGTTGTGGCTATTTATAATGTTGGCAACGGACCCCAAGGATGATGCTGGCGACGGAGACTTCTTATTGATGAGGTTAGTACAATTTTCTTTACATTTTAACGGTATTGAATGTGTTTAATAATGGCCAAATAATGTATTATCCCTATGTGGATAATAGTTATTTGGCACATTATTGTACTGTATGTGCTGGGGGAGGGGGTATTAGGCCCAAGGGTATTTGGTAGGACTCCCCTGTGGGTATTGGGTGAGGGTGGTTGGGGGGCTTTGTGGGGGAGGGTATGTGGGTGATGGTGGCTTAGTCCCTTAATAACTGTAGCGGTTAATAACCGCTATGTTGATTAAGGGGTTAGGGGACATTAATTTGGATGTTGTAATTCTTGTGTTTGTTTTGCAGAAGCGTATGGGGCATGGGCAGGATGAAGATGAGGATGGCCTTCATCGTGGCAGTGGGACATGGGTGAGTGCTATATGTATTTAATGTATTTATTGTTGTGTATGTATTTTAAATGGACAACTGCACTATTATCCATTTGTGGATAATAGTCATTCTGCCCATTACTATACTGTATGTTGTGTATTGCTGCTATGTTTATTGGGGGCATTTGTCCCCAATAAACATGCTACTATGCGTTAACCCCTTCATTGCCTTAGCGGCTATCCGCTATGGTAATGAAGCAGCATTAATGTATTTTAATAATATTGTGCGGGAGCAAGAGGCCCCCTGAGCTGAAGCGCATTTATTTGTGGCTCAGAGACCCCCTGCCTCCCGAGTTACAGGCCCCGGTTTGGGCCATCGGTTACAGTGTGGACGCCATGTTTATTGCGGGGACGCTATAAACATGGCGGCGACACTGCCACCCGATGACATATACCGGGGCCTGTAACTCGGGAAGCAGGGGGTCCCTGCTCCACAAAGCAATGCGGTTCAGCTCAGGGGACCCCCTGCTCACTGTACAGTATTATTAAAAAGACATTCATGCTGCTTCATTACCGTTGCACATAGCCGCCAAGGTAAGGAACGAGTCTTTATTGATGTGTGTGTGTTTTATTTATACTGTACATGTGCAGAGGGTCTCCGGAGCAGAACCGCGTTGGTTTGAGGTCAGGGGACCCCCTGCCCCCCGAGATACAGGCCCCTTTATGGGGTGCCGGTATCCCTCTGGTTTGTTTACAGGTCGCGGTCACGTGATCGGGACCTTTAAACGCCGAGGGATACCGGCACCTCATAAAGGGGCCTGTATCTCGGGGGGCAGGGGGTCCCCGGACCTCAAACCAACGCGGTTCAGCTCCGAAGACCCCCTGCACATGTACACTATGAGTAAAAGTTGTTTTTAAATACTTTTTTTGTTGCCGATGTTTGCGCTGAGAGAGCGGCTTGTCTCTCTCAGGTGCAAACATCTATCGGCACCAAAGGCTTATCGGGAGCCTTATCGGGAGCCAGGCTGTATCGCCACAGGTCATCGGCAGCTTTGCTTTCGCAGTGCTTCGGCAGGGATCGGAAGGATTCGGCCCTTACTGAATACTGCGAGGGCAAATCGCCAAAAAATGGCCTGTTAGCCACCAATCCGCAACCCTTATCGAAAATGTTGGATCGGGGCTTACTGCATGAGGCCCTATTTGTTTCACAATTTACAGAATATACAAATGTAACTGTGTTTCTCCCACCCGGTGGGAGATTTGTCCATTACTACAGTGTATGGTGCATATACCTGCTGGTAACAGGGGGGCTGAGTCATCCGCCGATGGTAGTGGGGACACAGGATCAGGCTTCTGGGGTTCATACCCCACATATCTCTTTAGCAGTGCAGCGCCTCCATCTGCCGTAGGCACCAGGAGCTGAGGGTGATCTCCCACGTTAGAACTTATTACCTCTCCCCCCAGTAAGGTCACGCACCAGGCAGGGGGTTTATAACAACAGGAACAGTTTGTCTTCTGTACAGCACAGTTACATGGCAGGTTTCTGCCCAATGCAGTACCGTCAGCTCTCACTTAATAATGGTCCCTGGACCATCCCTACAGGTCAAGGGCACCCGCAGCCGCCCTAGCTCTTCCCCACCTCCCTAGCAGGGAAGAGAACAAGGGAAGGCCCCAATCTCAGTCCCAATTGTGTGACCTGCCTTCCTCAGTGGGGGAAGGACATTACTATATTTAGGGCGGTCCTGCCTTTAAGTACTGCCAGGAGGAAGGCACCAGGTCTGGCTCATGATTGGTCATGCCCAGGCCTGATGTCACTGCCTCCCGCTGTCACTCAAATGCAGCTCCTCAGAGGGGGAGACCCCATAGCAACTACTGCCAACCTAATTGTACCAGGGTTTACTGCCAGCCCAAAGGCAGAATAGTAGCCATCAGGTGATCTGGCTACACAAATATCACACGTGATCACATTCACATGTCTCAGACAGGGCTGCAACCTGGCTTTTCACCATTATCTCTTAGCATACAGTGCTTCCACTGGAGCCAGGGATTCTGGGAAAGGACATGCTAATTAGCACACATTGTCACCTGTATCTTCAAATCCATTTGAACAGTGTCTTATATCTGATGCAGTATGTTCGACTTAGGCCTTGACCCCGCTGCCTACTACAGCGTCCGCTGTGGCGGACGCTGCACGGACGAGAGCCCTCCCCTCAATGGCGCCGGGCCCGCTGCGATGGGGGGCTGCAGCGCTGGGGCGAGAGTTGCTCCTGCTCTCAATAGAATTGAGAGCAGGACTCGCAACGCCCCCGTATTCAGCCAATGAGGGCGAACCTGCCGGATGACGTCATGGCCACGCCCCCGTCACTCCCCCGCCACGCCCCCTCTGGTCACTCTTCCTGCAGTGAGCTGCAGACCAGGGAATCGGCTGCACGCGCCGCCAATCTCGCGGGCGCGCGTTGCAGCGGAGATACCGGGGCCTTAGCCTTACTGTAAACCACTTCAGATATGGAGGATTTTGTGGGGGAAATGGTATGCCATACAGGGAGCAATATGCTTGGATACATAGGTGCAGGGTGAAAATATCTTGGCTTTGCTTCAAAATTGCCTTTATACATAAACTCCATTGTTATTAAGCAGATCTTACATAAAATGTCTTGATCCTGACTCCAAAAATAGCCGGTTCGGTATTTCAGAAACTTATTTGAACTGAAATGCAATGTGTGGGTGTCCTGCAGGAAAGACTGCAGGCAGCAACCTGCGACATTGTTGAAAGAATGGATTTAAAACAACAGCCTTGTTCCCAAGCACACCGCTAAAATTCATAGAAGCTGACAAAAATCCACAAAGTGTATGCAGTAAACACATTTTTACTCAGGAAAAAATATATAGAAACATTATAAAAAAAAACAAAGACAGAAATACGGTAATACAGAACAACCACATAAGTAATATCCAAAAAGTAAAAATTACAAATATATCAGTCTTATACCACAATGTCCCAGGGAGTAAATGAACACAACAGTCCCCAAGTAATGGTATCCGGAAAGTAGCAATCCCAATATTCAAGGTTCAAATTGAACCTCAGAGCTAAACGTTAGGTTAGGTATTAGGGTTCTGTAAGCCAGGGATGCTAAACTCCAGTCCTCAAGCCCCTGCAACAGGTCAGGTTTTAAGGATATCCCTGCTTCAGCACAGGTGGCTCAATTAGCAGCTCAGTCTTTGACTGCATCACCAGTGCTGCAGCAGGGATATCCTTAATAATGCTGTAATAATTGCTTTGTGTATAGAGAGCACTTAGGAAAACTGGGTGTCAAGTGCTACACGTCAATGAAAAGAGAGGGTACCGAACGCAAAATGCAAGATCCTTTCCTTATATTAACTTTAAATAGTGTTGTTTATGGAGATTTTCTTTTCTTTCCATTTCGCTAAATGCCCAATTAAGCCAGATGTTCAAAATGACTTGCCAAGTCTCCATTCAATAGAATGGCCACTGGAATATGTACAGTATTTGGGGGCTAATAACGGGGTGCACAAACAATGCAGCAAGTGGGATTTTTATGCTAGGGAATTACAGATATTGATGCACCGCCAAAACTAGAAAGCTCATTGTAATATTATATTCGTATCACTAATTAGACTACAGTGAGGAGTGGTTGGAAACGTCATGCTGAATCTGGAATCAATATCACAACAATTGCTGAAAGTTAACCTGCCAAGAGACCCCTAATGACTCTTGGCAGTAAATAATAACGAAGCATATTTCCTAGTGTTTGTTGGATGGTCGGAGGTTTCATACTTTGAGATTATTCTTTGTTTAAAAATGAAATGAAATTAATTTCATTTATTTTACATATGACATCTACCGGATATTGGAGAAGCCTTAATAAGCTATACATGGAACAAGGATTTGAATATAAGAACTGGTTGATACTGTCAATGTTTATCTAGGGCTATCTAGTCAGACTAGCAATAACTGTGGAAGAATAGCAATATGAGTGAAATATGACTTTATTGTGTCATTTAAAACTGCACGGTAACAGAAGCAGATATGTACAGTAGCATGTTCCTAGTCTTACACGGTTTTGTTGCATTGCCTCAACAAAGTAGGGACCAAAAGACAACGCATCACGCCGTTAAATAGTGACATCATGCATACTATTAACCCTATCAATATCTTGCGCGTCAATGTTTATCAACAAATTGTTACTTATGAATATTAGTCAATAATAAATAAGATACATGTAGGATATGAATTATATTTTTGATACGTCCTACTCCCTGGGATTTCCTTATTTCTACAAGAATTCTTCTGAGTTTGGCTGATGTAGACAGCACTCATCAGGGCATATGGAAATGGAGTGCTCGTGAAGAACTCGCTGAGCCCCCCTCAACGATGGAAAGAATATGGAGTCCCAGGAAAATGATCAGCCCCTTCCTGTAGTAGATAAAGATACTTGTCTTCTTTATTGTAACGTCTCACTTGGTATTGACATAGTAACAGGGGACAAAATCATACACACAGTTCAGTCTTTCCGGAACGAAAGACAACATTTCGGGCCTAACTGTCCGTTCATCGTACATTCCCTGGCCAGCTGGAATTCTGCTTCGTGTACCTACAATTCATTCAGTGAGAATGTTCATCCGCACATTTCCCAGGAGCCTACCACATTCCAGATTTAAAGTAAAACAATGTTAAGGTGTTTCTTTCTCTCTAAAAGATGCTTCTCTACATATCCTATTTGACTTTGAGGTATTTGAAAGTCTCTGCTACATATCCCCTTTTCTTCTCTCTTCCGAAGAATACACGTTGATGCAGGGGTTCTCAACTCCAGTCCTCAAGACCCCCCAACAGGTCAGGTTTGAAGGTTTGGCTCAGGGACTGATTGAGCCATCTGTGCTGAAGCAGGGATATCCTTAAAACCTGACGTATTGCTTCGAAAATGTATGCCTCAGAGCCTCGGGGACTCCGGGCCTGGTCTCACGTTTATATGGAATGGTGAACGGCTCCTCCCAGATAGTAAATAAAAAATTGAAATATATATCGCAATGGGAACAAGACCTAAGAGAGGAATTGAACGCAGAGGATTGGGGCTCCATCCTCACGGCAGTAGCCAAGTGTTCAATCTCCACGACCATGCGGGAGAACTCTTACAAAGTAATGCTAAGATGGTATCTGACCCCCCTCAGGCTGTCTAAATTTGTCCTGGGATACCCCCCTGAATGCCCAAAGGGATGTAGAGCCCAGGCCTCATTTATCCACATGTGGCGGACATGCCCAAAGGTGTCCTCACTGTGGGAGAAGGTAAGAATATGGTCTCAAGAATGCTCAAAGTAAATATAATCTCAGACCCCTGGCTTTTCCTCCTAAATAAACCCTCTGACTCCGAATCAGTGGCTGATTTAGGGTAATCCCAAACACAGTACAGGCATACCCCGCTTTAAGTACACTCACTTTAAGTACACTCGCGAGTAAGTACATATCGCCCAATAGGCTACCGGCAGCTCACGCATGCGCCTGTCAGCACGTCCTGAACAGCAATACCGGCTCCCTACCTGTACCAAAGCTGTGCGCAAGCAGGGAGACTATAGAGCCTGTTACGAATGCGTTATTTACATCAGTTTTGCACGTATATGACGATTGCAACACAGTACATGCATCGATAAGTGGGAAAAAGGTGGTGCTTCACTTTAAGTACATTTTCGCTTTACATACATGCTCCGGTCCCATTGCGTACGTTAATGTGGGGTATGCCTGTATATGGCGAAACGGGATAAGCTGTCGTCTAGGTTTATGAAGCAATGAATGTCAACGTCCCCCTCCCCTATATTGTTTCTGTACCCCCCCCTTCCCTTTTTCTTTTCTGTACCCCCCAACTAAAACTTAATAAAAATTTGAGTAACAAAAAAAAAGCCTGACGTACTGTACTGGGGGGCCTTGAGGTCTGGAGTTGAGAACCTCTTACATTAATGTGTAATATTATAAAATATTCAAGGCCCATATTCCAAATTGCTCTTCAAACGAATAACAAAATAGTACTTCCAGCAGTGGAAGTACTAGACACAGAAGAAAACTTTGTTTTAATTCTTCATTACCCACTCATGAGTTTTTCATCATCTTGGTTTAAAATAAGTATCTATTTGGCTAAAAAGCCAAATTAGAGAATTATCAAAACTAAGAAAGAACTTCAGCTGCCTATATTGTCTTTAATGGAATCCATTATTACTACCAAAGTCCTTCACAAGATGCTGTATTTCTAACCTTTAAAAATCAATAAGAATTTGTTCATGACTAGCATGCCTTGTATATACAATTTTTGAAGTACTTTGTACCGTATGTTGAACAATATAAACTCCTGTCCTATTAGCAGAGTGTCATGAGACTTACAGTCTTACTAGGTTTATTTTATTGCTAAAAGCCTGTTACACATCACAAGCTATATTAAAGGAAATGTATGTAGTCAGTAAGATTTATATATACATCACAATTGTACTGCACTGAAACTATTATTCTCATGGGAGGTTAATTTATCCGTTTTTTATTTTATCAAAATGATGGTGAGATGACAAGAGAATTAAAACATCATTGGAAACCACAAAATCTGGCCCATAAATGTACTCTAGTTACATGTTATTGTACCAATTGTACAACCTTGTACATGGGTGTAACAGGGGGATAACCGGAATGCGATGAAGCTAGATTCGGATCCTAACGTGTAGCTGATCTAAGCGACATTCTCTGAGGCTTTGTCGTAGATGTAACGGTTTTTGTGAACCGGCCTGACCCACCCAATCTCATATTGGCCCTCGTGGTCTAACCAGTCCCCATTACAGTGTGATAGTATCTGGTGGTGCACCTGTTGGCAACAGGACTCCTGAGTCTCCCGCATGATGGTGTGTGGGGAGGACCCGTCCAGACAGGCAGCTGAGGTAGTGTGCTGAGTCCTACCTAAATCCAGTGCAGCGCCTCCACCTCATCAGGGTCCCTTCGGTCACTTGGGGATGGTCCTGGCGAGGAACTCCTCTGTGGTGCTCCTCTCTGTACAATCACTCCACACATGTACACGAGAGGGTTTGTAATTAAGAGCATCTTTATTGTACGGTGGGCCATGCTGCCCTCCACAATGGGTGTAATTAGCCCTCCATTGTCACCGTACTTCCCTTTGAAAGGTATTGTTCGCCTCAATTAGGGATTCCCTATCCCAGCCGGGATGTCCTTACTCTGTGCCAGGTCCCTGGACACAGACTCCTGCTTCAGCCACTAGAACATAACTGGATTGGTACTTGAACTAGAAGTAGAACTAGCCGAACTCGTACTTGAACTAACTCTTAGACACAGTGCTGTGCCTTATGTACACTCTGGGGGCTGACACAACGCTGACATCACCAACCAGGGAGTCAGAGTCTGTGACCACTCCCATCATTACATAGGGCACCTCACCAGGGTGTGAGGGCAAACCTCCATAATTACTGCTGGCATGCCCACAACTTACCAGGCCTTACTGTCAGCAGGAGAGATGACTGTAGCCATTTTACATGCCCGCTATACTCTCCCCCTGGTGAATCCCATCGTCCTCGCTGGGACCTAAATTTGCACACCTTCCTCCAGGAAGCACTGTGAAACAAACATAATTGTTAACATCACACAGGTTTGCATAATACAACAGAAAAAAAAATGACTACAGTTACATTCCGCCAAGCCCGCCCCGACCAGCAGCCACGAGCCCGCGCAATGTCTCAGTACCCCCTAATAGTAGTGACTCGGGTCAGGCTTCCTAACCTCTCTACCACCCATGTCCAGGACAGTGACATGATAATGCCTAGGCAGTCCCCTCTCAGGCCTATATGTCACCTTGTGTTTGTATATGTTCCTACCTATACTCCACACTCTCATCAGGTGATCTATCCTGTCCTCAGCCTTCCTTCCAGTGACCACGCTCCCTTTGTTAACTAAATACATTTCGATAGTTTTCCTGAGCCATCTTTCCCTGTTTTCCTCTATCTCCTCCATGAGGGGTTCAGGGACATAAGGGTACTCCAACCCGTGGGATGATTTATATCTGGCTATTATGGCCCTTTCAGCTCTACTGACCCTGGTCAGCTCAGCATTACCTGCCCGCCCAGGCAGCACCCATGACAGGGGTTCGTCAGGATCCACAGGATCACTTAGGATATCGGGTCCCATGGGCTCTATCTCCCTGTGTTCTAACTTAATCCACCGGTCCTGTAATTCCCTATCTCGTTGCTCAGGGGTGAATTCTCCTACGGCCCACCAATAGTCTACTACATCCTCCCTACGGATGAGAAACCGCGTACGGTCCATCCAGGCTACATAGCCTTCAAAGAGTGGGGCCCACTAAAGGTGTTCTTTGAAGCGGAGCGAATCCCCTGAGTCACTTTCGTCCGCATCCCCCCCAGAGAATACCCCCGATGTCCGTGCCGACCGTGGCAAGGACCACCGTGATGATCCCGGGGCCTTTTGTTCGGGTTTGTCGGTCGCAGGAGGCAACCATCGGCCCACCGTGGCCTTACCCAATTCTCCCCCACCCCGAGAAATGCCTTCTGTAGCGCAACTGCGCTGTCTCTCCCCAGTCCGTCTCTCCTCCTCCCCCAAAGGTACGTCCACAAGTTCTAGGCTAGGCGGGGACCCCGGGGAACAGGTGATTGGGGCAGGGGTTGTACCTAGGGCGTGGGGTTGGACGTAAGGGCAAGCGAGGGGGCGCCACGGGGCTACGACCCGTTCCCGGCTGTCCGTGGATTGATCCAATGAGGATAGCTCACCCTCCTCAGTCTGTGGTTCGCCCATCCAGCTCTTGGGCCCTTGAGGTGCTCGGGGACCTTCACCCGATCGCCGAAGCGTCGCTGCTTCCTTCCCGTCTGTTCCCCTGTCTCCACCGGAAGTGGTGTTCTCTCCGGTACCGGAAGTGTCACCATCTTGGGTTGGACCCCCATGCGGGATCTCTTCCTCGATGACGACATCCGGAAGCTCCGCCGTCGTCTCCACCGGAAGTGGTGTCTTCTCCGCACGTGCGTCTTGGGCCTGGCGCGGCCTTTCTTCTGCTACACCGTCTACCGGGGCAAAGTAAGTGTATGGGCTTCCCTTACCATTCCGCAGGGGTGCAGGCGTCTCTCGCCCGTCGCCGCCATATCCTGGGGCGGAGGAACTCCGTCTCTCGGCTCACCGATCTGCGGGGGACGCCCTGCTTTCCAGGCTGCTACTCACGCCACGGGGTGTCGTCCTCCCCTGTTCTTTCCTGGGCCCCGATCTCACCGCCGCTAGCTCGCAGAGATCCTCATCTGAGCAGTCTCCCTTCCCCGACTTAGGGGTCACCGATCGGGGCGATAGTCTCTTTTCAGCTCGGTCGGGGAGTGACCCGACCGCTTCGGTTGTTGCTGACCCAGCCGATTTGATCGACTCCAGTCCCCGCTCTCCAGGACTTGCACGACTGATCCACAGTGCACCAGGGGACTCGGCGGCCCGCCTAGCCGTATCCCCCGGGGGGTCAGTATGTTGGATCGGGATGAACGTTGGCATTGGCCACAGATATAATGTCCCGCAGTGTGGGCAACGTGCCGCTGTGTTAACAGTGCCTCCGGGCAGCCCGCATTGAAGGCAGAGCCCGACCACCGTCTCGGTGTTGGCCACCCTGACTACCACTAACCCGCCGGGTACCGAGTAGGGCTGCGTGGATACCATGGTGCCCACAGTGGAGGAACAGGCCATTGTTTTAATAGGAGTCACTCTCTGTACTGGTCTCTCCAGGTCGTTGGTTCCTCGCAACTGACTGATCAAAGTTGCTGGACCAGCCACTCCCTGCTTCGGCTCCTCCTTCCGCTGACATAGCTGGAACCCGCCCCCAAGGGTTGCAATGATGGGCGGGTCCCACAGGGGAATAACATGCCCCTTAATTAAGGCCGCACCTTTCTCAGTCCTGGTGGGCGCGGTCTGCATTTTCGCGCCAGTATCCCCATCAGGGTGGGGTTCTTTTCCCGCGGCTAATTCCCGCCTTCTCCTGGCAGCTGCCCTTTGTGCAAGATAGCCATCCTTTTTGCACTTTACCTCCGCGGCCGGAACTACTTCTTGTAGTTGCGCCGTCTGGATATCAGTCCCTGGGCCCAATGGGTGCATTCCCACTGCCATAGTTGAAAGTCACTCCCCCTGGTTAAAATCAGGGGAGGGTCCCCTAGACTAAGCGGTTGACTCAGCACTGGGGCTGAGTGAGTCACTGTCCATGAAGGCGCAGCCATAGCTTTCGCGCCATGCCCCCCATCAGGGAGGGGCTCTTCTGTTCGCGCCGTTCCCGGACAGCTTTTTGCAAGTCCTGAATTAGCCAAGTTCTCTGCGACTGGCCCACGCGGTCTCCCCGACAAGCAGGAGCCGCCATTTTGGATAGCATTTGAGTTTGCAATGTCAGTTTGATTTCTTGATGATGTAGCGTTCATTTGTGTGCATGTCAACTGACATCCATCCTCACTGTGTTCTCCCCCAGTTATCACAATGTCCTCACTTTCCTCAAGGGGGGCACCTAGGTGTCCTAGACAGGACAAAAACGGGGCAGCCACTGCCTTCGCTCCACTCCAGAGCAGATTAGTAAGAGACAACTCAGCAACAGTTTGCTCTTCAGTGGGGCGCACGCCACGTGTGCCTTCCCATCAGCCTCCGGTCGCCATTTTGGACTCTCCGCACTGCACGGATCCTCCATTCTTTGGGTCGTCACGCTCTCGTACCAATTATCGTACATGGGGCTCCGTTCTGCGGGGCAGCCACCACACCAGTACAATAAAGATTTGCTCAGATGCACCACCACATGTGTACCTAATCTAGGCTGGACTCATGTTGCACTACCTCAGGCTAGGCTCACTCTTTCAGTGTCTGCTGTAACTCCTTCCTCCCAGTCTGTGCTCCCTGGTAAGTGTCTGGAATGGGCTAGAGTACTCTGGCTCTGCCATGCAGTACTTGGGGCGTCTACCTGTCTTGGTTAGCCTAGCGCAGACCCTCTCCAGGATTCCTGACCACGTTAACAGGCTATCCCTTCTGGTGTCCTACCAACTAGCACTACCTCAAAGTGACTCGGTCAGCTATAGCCCGGCTCCAAACCCCTCACTCCTTTCAGGCCCCTAGGTCGTCCCTGCGAAATGACAATACCCTGTCAGCCCCTGACCACCCCTAGGTCCGTCCCAACGCAGCACAGAGTGGCAGCAGACACTCTCCCTGTTTCCCAGTGTGCCTAGCTAGAGCCTGTCCTGTTGACAGATCTGATCTCAGCAGCGCCTCCAAATGTAACGGTTTTTGTGAACCGGCCTGACCCACCCAATCTCATATTGGCCCCTGTGGTCTAACCAGTCCCCATTACAGTGTGATAGTATCTGGTGGTGCACCTGTTGGCAACAGGACTCCTGAGTCTCCCGCATGATGGTGTGTGGGGAGGACCCGTCCAGACAGGCAGCTGAGGTAGTGTGCTGAGTCCTACCTAAATCCAGTGCAGCGCCTCCACCTCATCAGGGTCCCTTCGGTCACTTGGGGATGGTCCTGGCGAGGAACTCCTCTGTGGTGCTCCTCTCTGTACAATCACTCCACACATGTACACGAGAGGGTTTGTAATTAAGAGCATCTTTATTGTACGGTGGGCCATGCTGCCCTCCACAATGGGTGTAATTAGCCCTCCATTGTCACCGTACTTCCCTTTGAAAGGTATTGTTCGCCTCAATTAGGGATTCCCTATCCCAGCCGGGATGTCCTTACTCTGTGCCAGGTCCCTGGACACAGACTCCTGCTTCAGCCACTAGAACATAACTGGATTGGTACTTGAACTAGAAGTAGAACTAGCCGAACTCGTACTTGAACTAACTCTTAGACACAGTGCTGTGCCTTATGTACACTCTGGGGGCTGACACAACTCTGACATCACCAACCAGGGAGTCAGAGTCTGTGACCACTCCCATCATTACATAGGGCACCTCACCAGGGTGTGGGGGCAAACCTCCATAATTACTGCTGGCATGCCCACAACTTACCAGGCCTTACTTGTCAGCAGGAGAGATGACTGTAGCCATTTTACATGACCGCTACATAGACAAACAAAAATGAGGCTGGGTGAAATTCAAAATTGCTTTATGTTACGGGATTGTAGCTGTATTGAAGAAGCGGGCACAGGACTATTCAGCGGGCGTTTTGAAAGTGCTCTGTACTTCTGCAGAGAGGTCTGGACGGTTGCTATCTCATCGGAGAGTGGAAGCCAGCATTGGGTAATCCATTGATGTGGTGCTCAGCACCTAGTCAGCTAGGATTCCCCCTGTATGACCTGTTTTATACTGCTGCGGCCAAGTTTATTCGAGCATTTGCCCGTTCTTGGCCGCAGCAGTAGCCTGGCGCGCGCCCGAGTGTGACGGGCGCGCGCCGAAGCAGCGGAAGAGCGTCCTCCGATCGGGGCGCTCTCCCTACCGCTGCCGGGTCCGCCGGGTCCCCCGGAACCCCCTGCCGCCGTCCCGCAGATCGCGGGACACCAGGGCTCCCTCGGGGAGCCCTGGACGCGCGTGCAGGGGGCGCAGGCTCCCGACGCGCGGCACGCCGAGGGGCGGCCACTAGCAAGCCGGGAAATCTCCCGGCTTGCGGTACCGACCACACTGCAATAAAGTGTGTCGGTACTGTAGCTCTTATTTTGTTTTTGCTGTGCTTGCTGCCTCCGGCAGTTATGGAACTGCTTTGTTCTGTTGGGTGCCTTGTTCCCTGGGTAAAGTTCTGGTCTCCTATGACAATCACTTTGGACTTGCTGAGATGCTTGCTTTTTACTGGCTTTGGTGAGTTCACCAATATGTTTCTACAGGTCTTCTGGACTTGTGGCAAAAATAACAATGTCATCTGCAAATCGCTGGTGACTTTAATATTCACCATTGATTTTGATTCCTCTTTCTTCCCAATCTAATGCCTGGAACAATTCTTCAAGTGTAGCAGTGAAAAGCTTTGGTGATATAGTGTCTACCTGCCACACACCCTTGCTGATCCAAATCTTGTTTCTTTCTTCATGTAATCTAGTGGTTGATGTGGCATTCTCATCAATTATCTTCATAATATTTATGGACGCTTCATCAACATTTTGTCTTCTTAATGCACGCTGAGGTGTAGACTAAATCAAATGCTTTTTCGTAATCTATGAATCCTAACCTGAGTGGTAGATCATATTTACTACTTCGGTAAATCACTTCTTGTACAACTTGGAAATGGTTCATTGTGTTGTATCCAGTGCAAAATCGTGCTTATTCTCCAGGCTGGGCACAGTCCAGGGTCTATTGTAGCCGATTAGTGAGTACAGTATCTTCAAAAACATCTTGTAAATGATTGGAAGTAGAAGGATTGGTCTGTAGTTCTTGAGGTCTTCTTTGTCTCTTTTCTTGTGGATGAGGATAACTATGGCATTACTCCATTGCTATGGAATTTTCCTATTCTTCAAGTAGCATAGGAAGAGTTTTGCAAGGATTTTGTATACTTCTTCACCAGCTTCTTTCAAGAGTTCAGTTGTAATTTCATCTTCCTCATGAACCTTTCAATTCTTCATGGATTTTATTGCTCTTGCCACTTCTTCTGGAAGGATGCACGGTTAGGGTAACCAGATTTTCAAAAGAAAAAACCGGGCCTCGTTAAAAAAAATTCTTTATAAAACTAGTGACATCACTTAAAAATAAATATCATAATGGTATTTGTCTATTAGCGTACCTATTTATGCTGTACTACAGGCTATAACTCTTTTAACCCCCTTTCCAGCAATTATTCATTCAGTACTAGCCCAGAATGTTTGGCACCTTGCCAAGTTTTAATTTCCAGCCAATCAGCTTTCACTTCTGTGTGTAAAGAACAGCTCTCAGACATTGGAGATGATTGGATAGGAGGCACCGACTCCTCCCCCTCCCTGCCTGCACAAAGTAGGTGAATACTCTTCCCCTGACACTTTTTAATGTTACATACAACTAATTCTTAAAGTTCTTGCTTACAAAATGGGGCAAATTTGACACATGGGATTCGTGAAACCGTTATGCTGGGTTATCGCAACCGGATACAGTGTTAAATGCTATTCAAGCCAATTTGCGTTTACACCCCAATGGGGTGTGATATCCCGCATTGTGTTTTAGTTAATTACAAATAAATCCATAACCACATCAGAGAATAAAGACCATTGTTATCTTAGAATTGTATTCACTGAGATATTCTTTGATGCTTGCAGCATCTAGCATCTATTTGCAGTTAATGAAAATGTATAACACAGATATGCCTTTTTCTGTTGTAAATCGAAAAGCCATAAAACAAAACAAAAATAATTATTGATTTGGACAGTCCAAGCCAAAAAACTCAACAAGTAACATGAAAACACACTGACGTACTTTGTGGAAAAAATAATTATACCATTCTTATATTTTAAACTGCAGAGCTATTTTTGTCTAACCTCCTTTTAAAAGGTGTCAAGAAGATCACATTACCAGCCAAACTCTCCCCACCTCCTGTCTTTTCCCGCTCCTCTCTCGCCCCCTCCTTCTCTCTCCTCCCCTCCTTCTCTCTCCCCCCTCCTGTCTCCCCCGTCTTCCTCTCTTTCCCCCTACCTGATCTGTGTTTTTCCCAATGAGTAGCAAAAAAAACCAAATCAGAATAAAAATATATCAACCAAAGCAACTACATTAGATAATATGGATTTAAAAAAAAATCTAATGTTGTGTTTGTATCAGCGTTGTAGCAGGAAGAAGACTTTGATTAAATATATTTTCACTTCCCATCACTTCGCCACAGTCAGCCAGGAGCAGGTGGCCCGTGTTATAACCATAACCAGGTCGTGCTAACCTATGTCAAATGCACGGAGAGCCCCATTTAACACATACCCCTGGTCCCTGCAGGAGGGACCCCGGGAATGAGACTCTGTGTTTTTACATTTGCCAGAATGACCGCTCCTGACAGGTCAGACACCCCCAGTGACGACTACGGAAAATGGCACAGTAACAAGGCTGGCAGGGCGCACGTAATGCTGGGAGTTATAATTCAAGACTCTTCTGCTTCTCACTTCTTCCCGCCCGCTACTTCTAGAGGAACTATGTTTTCTGTGGGCCATTGTGAGGGAACCATGGGTGTCTCCTCCCTCCTCCAACCTCCACTGTCCTCCACAAAACTGGAACATTTTTAAAATAGTCGGGACACCAGAACAATTCCTTAAAACCTGGGACTGTCCCGGCTAAACTGGGCCGTCTTGACACCCTACGCATGGTACATCATTGGTGGTTTCTTCTTGCGTCTCTTCTGCTGGATTATATTGTTGAGCCATCATCTTGTTTGAGTGCAATGATTTGCTTCTTCCCAACCATAACCGACTGCTTTGTTTTCTTTAAACTTTTGTTATCTTCAATAGTCTTTGCACCATATTACAGTTACATTTTCTTGCATCTTCCGTTATACGTTTGGGAATTGTGTTGCACAGTTCTGTATATTCAATTCTTATTCCTCCGTCTTGGGATTGCTTCATTTCTTGTAATTTCTTCATTAATTGTTTTCTCATCAGCTATTTTCTTATGTTGTTTTTGATAGCGATTCCTTTAGTTTCTTCTGTGCTTTCAACTACAGTAAACCTTCATAAGTTCTTCATAATCGTTTGTTAAAGTGTCTCCATGCATTCTGAGCAAGCTGAAGCAATTTTTCAGTTCTAGTTTTAATTTTATGATGCTCTTCTTGGCTATAGATATTGATAGTTTTTGTCTTATTTTGAATTGGTTTTCATCTTTCCAACTTCACATACAGATGTACCCTACAGTGATCCAATCAGTGTTCACTCCATGCATCCAAACGGTTAAGGACTGTGCAGTCTTCAGTCACGTGTTTCTTGTTAATTAGGGTATAGCCAATTTAATTTTTGACTCCATTGGGTCCATTCTCTATTTGGATTCTTCTTGAAGAATTAATTCTTCCAATCTGTCCCCATGTTAATTCCTTTTACCATACTTATCAACTGATGCTTCGTCTTTCTGATGGGCGTCAATCTTTGCATTGAAATTTCCCATAAAAATCTTGAGGTGACATTTTCCTTTGTTGTTATGTTGGTTGATTTCATGGTAGAAGTCTTCTACTTCATTGTCTGTGTGACTTGTTATTATAACGTACACTTGGATTATTTGAAGTTTGTGTCTCTTTGTCAATTGAATGACAATTGGCTGCTCAATTGAATGATTCTGGCTGCTCTTTCTGATGAGCTTCATACAACACTAATGTTGTTTCTCCATCTCTTGTTAACGACAAAGTCTACTCCACTGATTATTCCATTATCTGTACCTCTGTAATAGAATAGGTGTCCACTTCTGAGCTCAGAGAGGCCTTTATCTTTTCTTTTAACTTCACTAAGGACATTGAGGTCCCATTACTTTATGGTATATTCTGTATTTGGGGGTTGAGGCCTTATTTTGCCATGTCGGCCTCAATAGCATGTTGGAAAGTACCTTTCCCACTTTGGCCGGCTTTATTGTTCAAGCTTTCATAGTGTGGTTAAAGCGACCAGCAGAAGTACCACTATACATTTTTCTGAACATCTGTTGACACATTCCTGCCACTTTGAGGCAGGCAGATGTGTACATACAGTACATACATACATATATATGTATGGCCGGGCTACACAGAGCATACAGTAGCTGTGTGTCCTTGATACATAGGGACACCAGGTACCTGCACAGACGTCTACAGATGAATAAAGACTTTAATATGTTATTGAAACCTTTTTGTTGCTGCATTTTTTTTACTAGAAAAGGTCTCTATTTTTTGTTAAAGCTTTGGGGTAAAATATAGCCTACAGTACATTTATTTGTGAAAATCAGTCAACTGGGTTGAACCTTTGCTCACATGTCCAACAATGTTGTAA